>NC_050451.1:9006539-9101639 GCF_903995425.1 Onychomys torridus | reverse complement strand
CAAAGAGCAGAGAAGGAACTCTTGTCTTTGAGGGTTAGGAACTAAGTGGTCTTGCTCCCTAATTCTTTCTGACATAGCTTCTGGGAGCAGAAAATACTTCCCCACTCCCAGGGACCTGGCCTGCTATCACATTTAATTCTGAGAGGTATGGGATTTTGGTCCTGTATTTCAAGTGTAAAAGTTGTCACAATAAAAATGTAGATGCTTGTGTCAGTCAAAACAAAAAGTAAATAAAATAGTGAGGTTGTGAGGAAAGGGAGGGTTCTTGTGTGTGATTGCTTGACAGTGACTGTCTGTCAGAGTCACAATCTTGGACAACGGTCAAATGAAAAACCCAAACAAAGAAGGTCAAGGACATTTGGTTCATCCTGACCTGGCATCAACACTCTGGTGCCGAATCCTGTGGTGTAGCATTATTGTTTCAAAACACCTAATGTAATCTTTCTCATTTTAATCTTTGAAAGCTTCCACTCACCTCCATTTATTTTTCTAGATACTCCTAGTTCATATTGAGACAGAAAAGTGGGTAAAGGGTAGGATGCAGAAGGCCTTATACAAAATTGACAAAATGAGCATATGAGAAAATGAGAATAAACCTCCAGTCAAAGAAAAAGGCTAGAACTCTCCCATTTCCATCAACCAGAGGCCACTGGCACAGGTGGGAGCCACTGGCACCGGCGGGAGCCACTGGCACAGGCACAGAGGAGTTCCAGTCCCTGAAGGTAACTGACCTGTGACTCATCACAGTACTCACATGTACACCCACAGGTAGACATTTCAGATGCTGATGATGCATGTGGTGTGTGGATTTGTATGTAGCACTACGTGCGATAGAGCATGCTTGAGAAAGCCTGTGAAGTGGGGAAAGTATTACAATATAGACAACTCAAAAGGCCTCCACTACGTGCCATAAAACCTCCCTGATGTGACTCCCTGATCCAGACTACTTCCTTCCACTTCTAAAACAAAAAAACTCCACTTCTGCTACCCACAAATCTCTATTCAATCCTTGTTCTAGAATACAAAGATCTTGAACCCTTCTGCAGGTGCCCACTGAGTCCCGATAGTCACCAATGTCAGTATGAAAAATATGCATTCCCGCTTGCTTTGTTATAATGAACTAAATATCATTATCATTGGGTTAATCTTTCTCTTGTCATTTAGGTTTACATGAGTAAATAAACCAAGGTTCTAAGAGAAGAACCGATTTGTTCAAGTTTATGAAACTTGACTCCCAAGCCCATGACATTTCTGCTCACAAACTGCCTTTTCTGACATCACA
This sequence comes from Onychomys torridus, assembly GCF_903995425.1. NCBI lineage: Eukaryota > Metazoa > Chordata > Mammalia > Rodentia > Cricetidae > Onychomys > Onychomys torridus. Next base: position 9,100,357 of record NC_050451.1, on the reverse strand, counting down.
GAAAAAGACAAGACTGAAGACAGGCAACAAAATCAAAGGGGAGCAGTAGCAATTGTATCCACATGAAGATAATCTGAGGCTCAGACCAGTAGCCACAAAATAGTTATTTTGACTATTAGGTCACTAAGCGCTCTGCTTCCTTCTCCTGTATAAGGCAAGAAAATGGGTTGTGATTTTAATAATAGTTTTCACCATAATCTTTATTCACTTGGGAATCCAGTTGTAATAGAGAGTCATCTGGTGCAAGAAGCAGGTTTTAAAACACATAAGGTAGAATTTGAGTATGAGTCAGTTTATTCTGGATCAAAATATGAGTGATTGTGGCCTGGAAATATGAATTCATATCACCTCAAATATCCTATTCTAAAGGGGTAACAGTTTTGTGAAAATTTTATACTTACAGAACTAAAGAAAGATATAAATTAAGACACTTAAAATGCAACAAGGAGATGTCAGGTTACATCAAAGAAAAGAAATCTCTGCTCTAGACTTTCGACACTCTCTGAAGACATTCTTATGCTTGGGGTTTGTGGAAGTCAGTTGGCTGTTGGGTCATTCCAAAGGGATTTGCCTAAATGTTACAATGATCTTAGGTCAAACACAAAGGTGGGTAATGAATGGCTACTAAGGTTTCTAAAGGTAGCTCATGGGATTTGGGCTTTAGACCTGCAACATTTCAACTCCCCACAGTGATAATCAGTCAATTAGTCTTAACAGTATCATAGATACAGGTGTGCCTGCTTTTCTGGAAACTTCATTACATGTTATCCTGTTGCTGCATATTCAAATTTCAGCTTCAAGTTACTAAAAGTTTTAAAGACTTTTAAAACCAAGTAAGCATTCTTTTATGGCACAGCCATATGTGATGGGAATAGAAAAAGAAAGCCAGCACAGCTGCCTGACAAAGACTCAGCAAAGCTGAGCCGCATCATGGCTGCTGTGCCACCCTTGGTCTTCATCTCCACCTGTTGCATACTTGAGGGACTTTTAATATTTGCACAACTTGGGGATATTGGACTGATGGGAAATTTCTTATGAATCATTTGTGCCTTTTCCAAGGAGTACTGCTTCTAAGCTTCCCCAGGAAAGTCCTGAGCATACTACCCTTCCCACTTTTAGGAAGATATACTTACCTACTTAAAGGTTTTCCTTATGCCTTAGAGGTTGTGACAGACATTAAGAAGCCAGAAGTCTCTATATGAGACTATGATATATTCTTAAAACATCTGTCCCTGTACTTACTCAGGAACTAGATAATCAAAACAAAGTAAACTTTAAAGGGCCAACAAGATTTAGTGGGCCAGAGGAGTTGGCCACAGATCAGATTACTAGCCTCTTCCTATTATACACCCAGGTGATTATGTGCCTTATACAGCAGCAAAGTTAGATTAGCTGAAGTTGCCTCTGCCCTACATAGGGACTTATATTGATGAGCAAAGAATGATGTAGAAAGATGAAAAAAGAATGAGGTGTCAGAATGTAGTTAGAGTTTTCCTGCCTGGCCCAGTCAGGACAAATCTCTCTTACCCACAAGTCCCACAGTCGCTCAGACCCAACCGAGAAAGCACACAGAGACTTACATTGTTTACAAACTGTATGGCTGTGGCAGGCTTCTTGTTATCTACTTCTTCTATCTTAAATTAACCCATTTCTGTTAGTCTATACTTTGCCACATGGCTTGTGGCTTACCAGTGTCTTTACATGTTGCTTTTCATGGCATCGGCTGGTGGTGTCTCTCTCCAGCCTTCTACTTCCCAGAATTCTCTTCTCTGCTTGTCCCACCTATACTTCCTGCCTGGCTATTGGCCAATCAGCATTTTATTTATACAGAGTGATATCCACAGCATCAGGACCTTCCTTTCTTGGAAAAGTTAGCAAGCACATACAGAACCACTGTGATGTTCTATGACTAAGGAGCTAACAATGCCAGGATTAGACCTATAAACAAATTCTATAAATATATAAAATATAAATATTGTATTATGCCAGAATTTGAATAATAACTGCAGCAGCTTTGGCCTGAGGATTTTGCTTGGGCACTCTGACCATTAAGAGTTAATAATACACTGCCTGGGACATGGCAATATGCCCAGGCTTGCCTGGAGATTTTGTTTTGGTCTAGTGTCATTGTAGCCACAAAAGGTACTAACCTGAGAACAGGCTGTCATATGACTCTAGATTTTTTTTTAAAGATTTATTTATTTATTATGTATACAATGTTCTGCCTGCATGTAGGCTTGCAGGCCAGAAGAGGGCACCAGATCTCATTACAGGTGGTTGTGAGCCACCATGTGGTTGCTGGGAATTGAACTCAGGACCTCTGGAAGAACAGCCAGTGCTCTTAACCTTTGAGCCATCTCTCCAGCCCCATGACTCTAGATTTTTAAAAATTAGGTTATGAGGTTAATGAGTAAAATTTGTTATAAAAGATAGCTGTTTTTCAATGATGATTAAAGTTGCAGGAAAATGATTGTAAAAGATAACCATTCTGGGGTTGGGGATTTAGCTCAGTGGGGATCTAGCAAGCGCAAGACCCTGGGTTTGGACCTCAGCCATGGGGGGAGAAAGATAACTGTTCTGTCATGATTTATCAATGATGACTAAAAGATACGTAAGAGGAAGTTAAACATATGTCCAAAAACAAAAATGATATGATCTATGTTTTGGAACAACATGAATCTATTCCTGCTTACTGAATTCTGTGTAAATAAGGAAAAATTCTGGCAGCTAGTCAGTCAGGTTGCAAGATTCTTCAGACCATCATGCCTAGCTCATCCTTCCCTTGCTGACTCCTTACCTCCTCTCTGGGACCTGTCCACCACTGCGGCTGGACCCTGATACTTTTACTTTCAAATTAATCACACTTTGGTGTATATGAAGGTATTCTCCATTTACCTGAAATTAACTACAGGTGTTTCTTGACTTAGTAATACTGGTCTCCAGCTACTTCTGGCTCTTTCCTATAACTCCATGCTTCCTATAAAACAATCAGTCATATACTTACCCACTCTGATTCCTTGCCTAAAACCCTTTTGGCCAAGCTGGCATGGTGCCACATGTCCTTAATCCCAACACTCAGGAGGCAGAAATGGGCAGATCTCTGTGAGTTTGAGATCAAGGCCAGCCTAGTCTACATAGCAGATTCGCAGACAACCAGAGCTACATAGTGAGATTCTGTCTCAAAAAAACCCAAAACCAAACAAACAAACAAAAAAGCTTTAGACAGGTTTGTTGTGTATATATTTATTTACCTCACTCTTTTCACTAATATGTTTTTAAATAGTTCAAATAAGAATATTTATTGCAAAATTTCCATATAGGAATAGATGCCAAAATATTTAATAATTTTGATACTGATTTTATGTAAAATGGGGCATTTAGTTCAAGGAGGATTCTGAACATAAGTATAAACCATTCATTAATCCATTCAACAAATATTTAACTAGTGCCAATTATTTGCCACATTAGAAATTCATACTCAGAGATGATCAAAGAGTCTTCAGTCCTTTATAGAGCTTATAATATTTGTGGGAGAAGAAGAAATGATTGTCTATAATAAAAATATCCAGAGAGAACAAACCCAAAGAAAATACCTAATGTAGGTAGAAGAATGGTGTGTGTGTTTAATGGCTTTCTGTTTCCATGACAAAATATTTACACTATCAATTTAAAAGAAGGAAGATTTATTTTGGCTCCTGTCTTTACAGGTATCAGACCATGGTCAGTTGACCATAATGTTTTTGTGTCTGGTGTAGTAGAGCATTGTTGCAGAAACACATGTTGGGGGAAGTTGTTAATGTCAAGGTGGCAGAGGAGGGGGAGAAAGGAAAGAAACTGAGGTCTCAATATCCTTTCAAAGGCACATCTCCAGTGACCTAACCTCTTTTCACTAGGTCCTACTTCCTGAAGGTCCTCTACTTCCTGAAAACTCACAATCTTATAACCAAGCCTCTAGGCCATGGCCATTTAATATCTAATGGGGAATGATGAAACACTTTTTACACTGGTTACAAAATAAAATAAGTGAATTGTGCAAAATGAATAAGAATCAGCCAGATAGCCAGGAAAGAAATGAAAGTCAATGCACAACATCCTTCCAAGAATACATGTGGCTGATGGATGCTTAGGAACAAAGCATGAGCTAGTGATGCAAAGGGCACGCTAATTCCCAGATGCTGTCTGGCTATGTTCACATAGAAGCTGAGCAGAGAATGATGGTGAACAAAATCCTGGCAGTAAAAGCAGAGCTAAGAGGTGTCTGGATTACTCTTGAACTGGGATTCTGTCCCATGAAGATATTGTACATGAAATCACCAGTAAGGCTGTCCTTGTAAGAGGCAGGCCAGGGTGGTGTGATAGAGAGCACTAGAGATACCAGGAGAGTAATCCTTTAGTAAAACACATTATTTCTGGTTTATCATGCTCCACACCATTCCTAATCCAGTACATATTTATCTTCCTTCCTTGGCCCTCAATCATTTGAGTTTCAGTATTGTCAAAGAGTAGATAATGACAATATAGGAGATTCCACTTTAGCTTGAAAGGACCACAGGAAGAATAGACAGTAAGACACATGGGGAACCAAGAGAAAGTATGGCCCTTTAGAAAATAGTGAAATGTGTGAACCACAGCTTCCCACTCAGAGGAGCACTGGACAGTATGTACCTTTAAGTTTCCCTTGGGTATGCTGGTACACACCTTTAATCTCAGCACTCAGGCGACAAAGACAGGAAGTTCTCTGTAAATTCATGGCCAGCCTGGTCTATAGTGAGCTCCAGGATAGCCTGGACTACATAAAGAAACCCTGTTTCAAAAAGTAAATAAGATTTCTGCTGAGGAAACAGATAGACTACTTGCAGATCTTGCCCTCTCTCTCCATTCCCCCTAAGTCCTTATCACAAGCTCTTTAGTAAACCTTCTGCTGTGACCTCCCCTACTCTGTTCCCCATTCCCAGAGAACTAACTAGGCAGATTGTGATAGATATCCCGCTTTCTTCCATCTTGTGAATCCACTCCACCCACAAGGCCTTCGACACTCCTACGTGTTAGGTCTCAAAATTTAGAAACACAGTTTACCTGGAACCTCCAGTGCCCACACCTATCAAGACCCCAGAAGATTTCCCTACAGGCAACACACAGTCACCACACTCTCCTAAGAACCAAAGCAGAAACAGAAACCAAGAGACAAAATACCCACCCAACAAAGACAAGACCAGGTATCAGAATCTAGAATTATAATCTTCTCAACCTCAGATACCTAGATGCCAGTATAAAACACAATCAATAATATCCAGGACAATGTGTCTTCACTAGAGATCAGCAACCCTGAGTATTTCAACATAGCTGAAGTGTAAGGAAAAGACATTAAAAGAGCCTTTATGAATATGATAGAGGTCTTTAAAGAGGAAATGACTAAATCTCTTAAAGAAATATATGAAAATGCAAACAGTGGACAGAAATCAATAAAACTATTCAAGACCTAAAAGTGGAATTAGAATCAATAAAGAAAACCCAAACTGAGGGAAATCAAGAAATGAAAGATGCAAGAACTCATACAAGAACCAAAGAGGCAAGTTTCATCAACAGACTACAAGAGATGGAATTCAGGCTTCCAGCATTGAAGACAGGATAGACTAAATGGATATATTGGTCAAATAAAATCTTAAATCTAAAAAATTTCTGGAACAAAAAATTCAGGAAACCTGGGACACTGTGAAAAGACCAAACCTAAGAATAATAGGAATAGAGAAAGGAGAAGAAAAACAAATGAAAGGAACAGACAGTGTTTTCAACAAAATCATAGAAGAAAATTTCCCTAAACTAAATATAGAGATGCCTATGACAAGATGCATATGAAACACCAAATAGATTGGAGCAGAAAAGAAAGTCACTTAGCACATAATAATCAAAATAATAAATATACAGAACAAAGAAATAATATTAAAATCTGCAATGGAAAAAGACCAAGGAACATATAAAGAAAACCCTATTACAATAACACCTGACTTATAAATGGAAACTCTAAATTAAAAAGGCTTGCACAGATGTTCTAAAGACAGATGTCAGGCCAGACTATTATACTCAGGAAAGCTTTCAATCACCATAGATGGAGAAACATGGTAAAACAAAACTTAAGCAGTATCTATCTACAAATATAGACTTATATGCTGTGGAATATCATTCTGTATGCTTTGAATATGTGCTGCTCTGATTGGTTGATAAATAAAATGCTGATTGCCCAGTAGCTAGGTTGGAAGTATAGGTGGGATAAACAGACAAGCCAAATTCATTCTGGGAAGAGATGGCTGAGTCAGAAGTCACCAGCCAGACACAGAGGAAGCAAGATGACAAGGCAGAACTGAGAAAAGGTACCAAGCCACATGGCTAAACATAAATAAGAATTATGGATTAATTTAAGTATAAGCACTAGGCAGTAATAATCCTGAGTTAATGGCTAAGCAAGTTATAATTAATATAAGCTTCTGAGTAATTATTTTATAAGCAGCAGGGTGACTGTGTAGCTGGGCAGGATGCAGAAAAACTTCCAGCTACAATTTGGCAGACCAATGTGGGGCTCTAAAATTTCCATAAGGCCTAAAAGAGTTTTAAAAAGGCTTCTAAACACACAATAACAGAGCAAAAAACAACTTTCTATTTCATATAGAGACACCAAGGTACAGAGATGCTGTGGTGTGAGGGCTTGAGCTACAGTATGGGGGGTTCATGGTGTATGGGCCTGAGTGCAGCATGGCAGATTCCTGCCCCTGTACACAGTGGAGTCTTCAAGCCATGCAGCATGGTGTGTTGTGGGTATAGTTTTTCCAGTACAAAAAAAAAAAAATGCCAGGAGATATTCCCAGCAGTGGTGGATGAGTCCTGCAGAGGGTGTAAGGAGTCAGCAGGATAAGGAAGTGAACCAGGCCATGGTGGTCAGGAGAATCTTGCAGCCTGACTGACTAGCAGCCAGAGTGTTTCTTTATTTATACAGAATTTAGTTAGCAGGGATACATTCATGATGTTCCAAAACATAGATCCTATCATTTTTGGTTTTGGACATGTGTTTCACTTCCTTTTGCTCATCTTTTAGTCATCATTAATAAACTATGACAGAACAGAGTTATCATTTCTAATCATTTTCCCTCAAGTTTTGACATGATTAATAAACAGAGTTATCATTCTTATTCATTAACCCCATAACCCATTTTTTGAGAATCTAGAGGCATATGAGAGCCTGTGCTCAGGCTGGTTGCTTTGGTTGCTTCAAGGACACTAGACCAAAACAAAAATCTTCAACCACACTGAATATTTTGCCCTGTCCAAGTAGTGTATTAACTCTTAGTGGTGAGAGTGCCCAGGAAAAGTCCTGAGGCTAAAACCACTGCAGTTATTATTCAAATTCTGACATAATACAATCAATGTTCACTTTATATCTTTATTGAATTTGTTTATATGTCTAATGCTGGCATTCTGTTGTTCCTTGGTCATATGTCATTATAGTGGCTCTACATGAGCTAACTATAATGTTAAGAGAGGAAGGTCCTAACATCTCATACTTTTATCATCTTTCCACTCCATACTTTACTTATCAATATGTCTCTATATAGGGCAGAGCTGTATGCCATGTAATTGTCTGAGTGTACAGTGGGAAGAGACTTGTAATCTGAACTGTGGACAATTCCTCTAGTCCACTGAATCTTGTTGACCTTTTTAATTTTACTTTGTTTTGAATATCTTGTTCCTGTGTAAGCACAGGTACAGATGTTTCAAGAATGTCTAATAGCCTCATGAAGAGACCTCTGGCTTCTTTTATGTGTCACAACCTCTAATGTGTAAGGAAGACCTTCAAGTAGATAAGGACAGCTCCCTCAAAGTTGGGGGGGGGAGATAGTATGTTCAGGAATTTCCTGGGTAAGCTTAGAAGCAGCATTCCTGGGAGAAGGCATAAATAATTCATAAGGAATTTTCCATCAACCCAATATCCTCAAATTGTACAAATATTAAAAGTGCCCCAAATATGCAACAGATGGAGATGAAAACCAAAGGTGGCATGGCAGCCATCATGTAGCTCAGCTTTCCTGGATCTTTGTCAAGCAGCTGTGCTGACTTTGTGACTTCTGCTATTCCATTCAGTTATGGTTGTGCCAAAAGGGGGTTTGGGAGCTACATGTTGCTGGATGGAAGCATAGACCCACTGATTCAAAGAGTCATCAATGAGCATGGTTCCCCCAAGAGCTGGGAGTAAATGTAGTTCTGCCGTGTTGGAAACCTGAGGTGGACAGAGCCATCAGCCAAAGCTGCCATTTCAATCCTAGTGATTCTTCAGTTAAAAGCAAAAGATTTACAATAAGACAGGTTCAGATATAATAAGACTTTAAATGGTTTAGAGTGTGTGTAAACATATTTGTAGATTTAGAAGAGAGAAGAAAAGGAAAGTAGACAGTTATATAAAGAAATAGTTTTAAAAATAAAATCTTTAAAGAGACAATAAAGGTAATTAAAAAAAATAAGCCACCTAAAGATGGATAATACAAAGAGAATCTAGAATGTGTTGACTTTGGGATTTTTAACTGCAAAAAGACATTGGATTGAAAAGGCTGCTCAGTTAAACCAATATGTATATTTTAAAAGTATCTTGACTTCAAAATTTGGATCTAAGTATATGTTGCTTTGGAAAGGAGTCTCTGCTTTTGTTACCACAGGAAGCAAGAGGCTATGGATTTGCTCCAGGTTAAGATGGATCAGATTTGATCAAGGCAAACTTCCTGAAACTTAATAGATGGTACCTATCAACAAAGGTTATAGCCAGTCTTCCCAGGACTTGACCACTATCTAAGATTTTCTCAGGATCCCCATAAGACTACCAGTACCACCTATCAGCAGCAAGTAACCTAGAAAACTGCCTACATTCCAAAAAATTGGATTATGGATGTTTGTCTTTCTTTAGGTTGTTGGTTAAAAATTATTATTGGTCATAGTCAATATCTTTCTAAAATGGGGGAAGATATGATATAGAAAAATAGGCTACAGATATGTTAGGATAAAAGGGTAGATTATTGAATCTGCTTTCAAGGAGCAACACCTTGTTTAAAATGTTTTACATTGCTATGGATTTTAGTTTATTGATACTAATTTAGAGTTGATTTTGTTATAATTAATATATATATATATATATATATATATATATATGCTCTTGTTTAAGGTATTATGTTTATGTAACTCATTTAATGAATAATTGAGAAATACAGATTAATAATTACTCTTCTATGATAATCAAACTTATAGTCATGTTAAGTTTTATAGATATACATAGATATAATTCAGTTAGGTAAGCAATCTTCAAACACTTCAAAGACTTACAGAATATGGCATTTAAAATGTTTTAAAAACTTAGACTTTCTAGACAGTAAGACATGTCTGCTCCTGGCAGCACTGATTTACTTCAAAGAGAAAGATGGGCATTGATGACACTCCACATGGAGTTTACCTTCTTCTTGACAAAAATAGCCATTTGGGTAAGAAACTATTCTTTCTTGGACTGTCTGACAAAATGTTGTATTGACTGGGCATGCAGGACCCATAGGAAGGTGACCATTGAACTTTAAAGGCAAGATGGTCTTTCAGATTCCTGCTTTGCAGCAGGAACTGCCAGACATTCTACGGTACACAGAGAGAAGCGACTGAGAGACTCTAGGACTGTAGGCAGAAGAATGTATTCTACAACATTGCAGAAGAACTTTGGTTAACTGTCCAGGCAGCCAGCTTTCTCTGTCTTTCTAGATTTTTGGAAGTTGCTTACAATGCTCTTCCTGTTTACTTAGGTAATATAATATCCTTCTTAGGTCTTTGATGTAGTTGAAGACTAGATAGTTATAATTATCCTTGGTTATGATAAAAGATAAATTAGATATGAAACTTTAGACTCACAAATATAGGATAGAAAAAAATATTTTCTTTAATTTTGCCAAATACAAATAGAGTAGATATTGTAATTGTAGCTCTTGCATGATAACTGTTCCATTATACATAATTTTATTATGTTAAAGTTAAAACCTTCCTTTTTGATTAGAAAGAAAGGGGAAGTGCTGTGAAATGAAATGGTGTTCTGTATGCTGTGAATGTGTATTGCTCTGATTGGTTGATAAATAAATTGCTGACTGGCCAGCAGCCAGACAGGAAGTATAGGAGGGATAAGCAGACAAGGAGAATTCTGGGAAGAGGAAGGCTGAGTCAAGAGTCACCAGCCAAGACACAGAGGAAGCAAGATGACAAGGCAGAACTGAGAAAAGGTACTAAGCCACATGGCTAAACATAAATGAGAATTATGGGTTAATTTAAATGTAAGAGCTAGTTAGTAATAAACCTGAGCTAATGGCCAAGCAGTTATAATTAATATAAGCTTCTGAGTGATTATTTTATAAGCAGTAGAGGAACCACACAGCTTGGCAGGACACAGAAAAACTGCCAGCTACACTTACTGATGGTCCTAGAAAGTAAACTGCAACCCAAAGAAGGTATTACACAAAAAATAAACCCACAGAGTATGAATCAGACCCAGCAAAGTCAAAAGAAGGGAAAGCACACACTACACACACACACACACACACACACACACACACACACACACAACATTAACAAACTAGTAGGAATCACCAATGAATGATCATTGATATCTGAACATCCACAGTTTCAATTCTCTAATAAAAAGACACAGACTAACACAATGGATGTGAAAACAGGATCCGTCCTTCTGCTGCACCCAAGAAACACACCTAAACATCAAGGATAGACATAGCCTTAGGGTAAATTGTTGCAAAAAGATATTCCAAGCAAATGGTCCTAATAAACAAGCTTGTGAAGCTACTTTGGTAACTAAAAACAATAGAATTCAATCCAAGATTAATCAGAAGATACAGGAAATGACACCAATACTCATCAAAAGAAAAACAAATCCACCAAGCGGACATTGCAATTCCCTACATCCCCCTAACGCAAGGACACCCAAGTTTGTAAAAAAAATAAAAAATAAAATAAAATAAACCCTACTACAATTTAAATCACATATTGACCCTCACACACTGATAAGTGGGAGACTTCAATATGCCACTCTCACCAATGTACAGGTTATCCAGAAAAGAACTAAGCAGAGAAATGCTGAAGTGAACAGACATTATAAACCAAATGGATATAACAGGTATTTGCAGAACATTTCACTCAAAAAGAATATGCCTTCTTTCTTCTCAGCACATCATGGAACTTTCCCTAAAATTGACATCACACTCTGGGTGCTCACGCCTTTAATCGCAGAACTTGGGAGGCAGATCCAGGAGATCTCTGTATGTTCAAGACCAGCCTGGTCTATAGAGCAAGATCCAGGAAAGGCACCAAAACTACACAGAGAAACTCTGTATTGAAAAACAAAACAAAACAAAACAACAACAACAAAAAAAAGACCTCATACTTGGACACAAAGCAAAACTTAAGATTAAAAAAAAAAAAAAAAGTCCACCCCAGAACTCACATCTGGACCAGAAGTGAGTGTCTGGGGTTATAGCAAGAGAGGCAACTGCCCCTGGGTCCCACTGCTGGACACAGGCCATCCCGGGAGGACCTGCCAAACTTGGCCCCAGTTTCTGGCCAATTGGCAGGCCCTGCGGGAAGGCTCCCCTTTCCAAAGACTGCAGGCAGACACTGAAGTCTCCACACCATACCCCCACACCCATCTGCCAGAGACCCCAGCCACTTCCTGAGAATCAGAGACCAGCCCCCAGCTTCCATCCTGCCCTGGAACTCCCATCTGAACCAGAGACCAGAGGAACTCCCATCTGGACAAGAAGAGCTCCCATCTGGACAATATAAGGAGACCCCAGGGACTTCCTGAGACAAAGAGTCCAGCCACCCAGCTCCTATCTGGCCAGCACTCTCATCTGGACCAGTGCTCCTATCTGGCCCAGAGCTTCCATCTGGACCAGAGAGAGTTTCCCTAAATCTGTCAACTTTCTCTGGACCAAGTACACTGATAAGACAAAGAACAAACACTAGAGGAGATGGGCAGACATCAAGGCAGAAGTACATACAACAAAATAAAGAGCAATACAGCATCACCAGAACCTAGCCCTTCTCCAACAGCTAGACCTGAACACCATGGAATGGAAGAAGAAGAAGAAGAAGAAGAAGAAGAAGAAGAAGAAGAAGAAGAAGAAGAAGAAGAAAACAACCTTATAAGTAACATCATGAAGAGGCTACAGCCTTATATAGAAGAAATTAAAAATAAAGTAGAGGAACAGACAAACAAAAAATGGGAAGAATGCTATAAAAAACTAGAGGAAAGGACAATTAAAGCAGAAGAAAACAATAAGTCCTTGAAAGAAAATCATGAAAAAGCAAGGGAGACAGTCCAAGACCTGAAGAGGGAAATAGAAAAAATGAAGAAGACACTAGCAGAAGGAATGTTGGAAATAGAAAATCTTAGTAAACAAACAGGAACTTCAGAGGCAAGTATAACCAACAGAATGCAAGAGATGGAAGAGAGGATCTCTGGTGTTGAAGATACGGTAGAAGAAATAGATTCATCAGTCAAAGAAAACACTAAAACCAACAAAGTCATGACCCAAAATGTCCAAGAAATTTGGGACACCATGAAAAGACCAAACCTATGAAATAATAGGGCGAGAGAGAGAGAGAGAGAGAGAGAGAGATATTAAAATATTAAATCTTTCAATATGTAGCAAAAGGGGGAAAATATTAGGAATGGTGGTTTCTTCTTGGATTTTGTTTTTTTTTTTTTTTGAGACAATGTCTCATGCAGCACAGACTAGCATCAAATTCACTGTGTACCAAAGGATGACTTTGAACTTCTCATCCACCTTCATCCATTCATTGAATGCTAAGGTCATAGGTATGCAATACCATGCCCAGTCTATTTAGTGCTGTGAATCAAATCCAGGGATAAATGCATGCTGGAAAGTATTCTATCAGGTAAGACATATTCCCAGCATTCTTAGATCTTTTTTGTTTTGTTTTGTTTGTTTGTTTTTACAAGAACAGATCACCATACTTGGCTTTTTAATGTGAGTTTGAGGGGAGTAAACTCAGGTCCTCAATATTGGAAGGCAAACTCTTTAAAGACTATGCCATTTCTCTAGACTATTTAGTCTTTTTTTCTTCCTTATTAATTTTTAAAATTTATTTTACATACCAACCACAGTTTCCCCTCCCTCCTCTCCTCCTATTCTTTTCCCTCACCTCTCACATCCACTCTTTCTCCATCTCCCTTCAGAAAGGGTAAGGCCTCCCATGGGAATCAACAAATCATGGCATATCAAGTTAAGGCGGGTTCAAGCCCCTCCTCCCTGCATCAAGGCTGAGCAAGGCATTCCACTGTTGGGAATAGGATCTAAAAAGCCAGTTCACATGCCAGGGATAGGTCCTGGTCCCACAAACAGACCAAGCTACACAACTATCACCCACATGCAGAGTGTCTAGGTCAGTCCCATGGAGGCTTCCTAGATGTCAGTCTAGAGTCCATGAGCTCCCACAAGCTCAGATTATCTGTCTCTGTGTCTTTCCCCATTGTGATGTTGATTCCCCCTGCTCATATAATCTCTCCTCCCTCTCTTCAACTGGAATCCCTGAGCTTGGCCCAGTGCTTGGCTGTGGATCTCTGTATCTGTTTCCATCAGTTACTGGATATAGGTATTATGACGACAATTATGGTAGTCACCAATCTGATTACAGGAGAAGGCCAGTTTAGGTACCCTCACCACTATGGCTAGAAGTCTTAGCTGGGGTCATCCTTGTGGATTCCTAGGAGTTTTCCTGGCACTAGGTTTCTTCCTAACCCCATAATGGCCCCCTCTATCAAGATATCTCTTTCATTGTTCTCCATCCCTCCCCCAACTCAACGATTCCCATCCCTCATGTTCCTATCCCCCATATCCTCCCCTCTACCTACTCACCATCAGTTTACCCAGGAGATCTCATCTATTTCCCCTTCCCAGGGTGATCTGTGTATCCCTCTAAAGGTCTTCCTTGTTACCTAGTTTTTCTGGGGCTGTGGATTGTAGCTTGGTTATCCTTTGCTCTACATCTAATATCCACTTAAAAATGAGTACATACCAATTTTTTCTTTCTAGGTCTGGGTTACCTAACTTAGGATGATTTTATCTAGTTCTACCCATTTGCCTGGAAATTTCATAATGTTATTGTTTTTACTGCTGAATAATACTCCATTGTGTAGATATATCACATTTCCTTTACCCATTCTTCAGTTAAGGGGCATCTAGGCTGCTTCCAGGTGCTGGCTATTATGAATAATGCTACTATGAATGTAGTTGAGCAAGTGTCCTTGTGTTATAATTGAGCATCCTTTGGGTATATGCCCAAGAGTGGGATTGCTGTGTCTTGAGGTACATTAGTTCCCATTTTTCTGAGAAACACCATACTGATTCCCAAAGTGGCTGTACAAGTTTTCACTCACATGAGCAGTGGAGGAGTGTTCCCCTTACTCCACATACTCTCCAACATAGGCTGTCATTAGAGTTTTGATCTTAGCCGCTCTGATATATATAAGATGGTATCTCAGAGTTGTTTTGATTTGCATTTCCCTGAAGGCTAAAAATGTTGAACAATTCTTTAAGGGTATGTCAGCCTTTTGAGATTCTTCTGTTGAAAATTATCTGTTTAAATCTGTACCTCATTTTTTAATTGGATTATTTGGTATTTTGATGTCAAACACCTCGAGTTCTTCATGTATTTTGAAAATCAACTCTCTGTCAGACATAGGGTTGCTGAAGATCTTTTCCCATTCTGTAGGCTGTCCTTTTGCCTTATTGACCCTGTCCCCTGCCTTACAGGAGCTTCTCAGTTTCAGGAGATCCCATTTATTAATTGTTGCTCTCAATGTCTGTGATACTGGTGCTATATTTAGGAAGTAGTATCCTGTGCCAATTCATTCAAGGCTACTTTCCATTTTCTCTTCTATTAGGTTCAGTGTAACTGAATTTATGTTCAGGTCTTTGATCTACTTGGACTTGAGTTTTGTGCAGGGCAATAGATATGGATCTATTTGCATTCTTCTACATGTAGCCATCCAGTTATGTAAGTATCATTTGTTCTTTAATAAGCTCTCTTTTTACCATTGTATACTTTTGGCTTCTTTGTCTAAAATCAAGCATTCATAGGTGTGTGGATTTACATCAGGGTCTTTGATTTGATTCCATTGATCCATATGTATGCTTTTATGCCAACACCAAACTATTTTTATTATGATAGCTCCATAGTAGATATTGAAGTCAGGAATGGTGATACCTCCAGAAGTTCCTTTACTGTACAGGATTCTTTTAGCTATCCTGGGATTTTTGATTTTCTATATGAAGTTGAGTGTTGTTCTTTTCAGGTCTGTGAAGAATTGTGTTGGGATTTTGATGGGGATTACATTGGATCTATAGATGGCTTTTGGTAAGACTGCCATTTTTACTAGATTAATCCTACTTATTCAAAACCATGAGAGATCTTTCCATTTTCTGATATCTTCTTCAATTTCATTCTTCAAGGACTTGAAGTTCTTATCACACAGTTCTTTCTCTTGTTTGGTTAGAATTACCCCAAGATACTTATGGCTATTGTAAAAGGTATTGTTTCTCTGATTCCTTTCTCAGCCCATTTCTCATTTTTATATAGGAGGGCTACTGATTTTATTTTAGTTAATCATATATCCTGACATATTACTGAAGGTGCCTGGTAGAATTTTGGGGGTCACTTATGAATACTATCATATCATCTGCAAATAGTGAAAGCTTGACTTATTGTTTTCCAATTTGCATCCACTTGACCACCTTCAGTTGTCTTACTGCTCTAGCTATAGCTTCCAGTACTATATTGAATAGATATGGGGAGAGTGGACAGTCTAGTCCTGTTCCTGATTTTAGTGGAATCACTTTGAGTTTCTCTCCATTTAATTTGATATTGGCTGTTGGCTTGCTTTATATTGTTTTTATTATATTTAGGTATGTTCCTTGTACTCCTGATCTAAGACCTTTATCATGCAGAAATGTTGAATTTTGTCAATGGCTTGTTTGGCATCAAATGAGATAATAATTTTTTCTTTTAGCTTGTTTATGTGGTGTATTACATTAACAGATTTTCATATGTTAAACCATCCCTGCATCCCTGGGATGAAGCCTACTTGATCATAGTGAGTTATTATTTTTTTATATGTTCTTGGATTTGGTTTGCCCATATTTTTATTGAGTATGTTTTGCATCAATGTTCATGAGAGATATTGATCTGTAATTCTCTATCTTTGTTGCATCTTTGTGTGGTTTGAGTGTCAGGAAAACTGTAGCCTCATAATAAGAGTTAGGCAATGTTCCTTCTGTTTCTATTGTGTGGAGCAATTTGAGGAGTATTATTGTTAGCCCTTATTTGAAATTATGGTAGAATTCTGCACTGAAACCATCTGGTCCTGGGCTTTTTTTTTTTTTTTTGGTTAGAAAACTTTTGATGACTACTTCTATTTCCTTAGGAGTTACAGGTCTATTTAAATTGTTTATCTGTCTTGGTTTAATTTTGGTATATGTTACCTATCCGGAAAATTGTCTTTTTCTTTTAGATTTTACAATTTTGTGGAGTACACGTATTTTAAGTATGACAAAATGACTCTCTGATTTCCTAAATGTCTGTTGTTATATTCCCCTTCTTATTTCTGATTTTGTTAATTTTGATATTCTTTCTCTGCCTTTTGGTTAGTTTGGATAAGATTTTGTCTATCTTGTTGATTTTCTCAAAAAACCAACTCTTTGTTTCATTGATTCTTTGTATTGTTCTTTTTGTTTCTATTTTAATGTTTTCAGCCCTCAATTTGATTATTTCCTGTCATCTTCTCCTCATAGGTAAATTTGTTTCTTTTTTATTCTAGAGCTTTCAAGTGTGGTAAGTCACTAGTATGAAATTTCTCCAATTTCTTTATGTATAGATTTAGTGCTATGAGCTTTCCTCTTAGCACTGCTTTTATAGGGTCCCATAAGATTGGGTATGTTGTGCATTCATTGTCATCCTCCCCCTGGCCAACCCCGCCCACTCAACATCAACAACCTGGCATAGGTTTTGTCTGTGCCTTTCTTCCAACTGCAACTGATACGTGTGGCACTTGTCCCTCTGCAGTCTGCTGATGTTTCTGGAGAGTGCTGTTCACAGGGAGGATGCTGGGATAGGTGGGATTGGGCAACACAGTGGGTCTGTTCTTCCATCTGGTGTAGGTGGAGCTTGTGCCACCAGAGGTTGTTGATGTTGAGGGAGTTGGTTGGCCAGGGGGAGGATAATGGGCTCAGTGGTTTTGGGTGATGGAGTAGGTCTTATAGGTGGCAGAGTCCAATGGATGGTAGTGGTGGTGGACTGGCCTGCCCACACAACTCTGACCTGCAGGCTGGTTGGTGGGGCTGCATTCTTAGATCTTAATAAAATTCAACAGAAATCAGTTATAAAAAGAAGACTAAAAAATAACTAAACAGTTACTTATCTAATATCATTTCTAAATAGTTTGTAAGTCAAAGAACAAGTCCCCAGTTAAATTAGAGAGTGCATCAGAACTGAAAGAAAATTTAAATAGAAATCAACAGTCACATGATTATATGTTGTGATTTGCCTTGAATGAAATTCATACTTTAAACAACTTATATCAAGAGGAAGGAAAAATCACAGCTCATAGTCTTGCTTAAAAAAACCACATACACACACACAATGAACTCAAAACAAGGAAGGGAATAATAAAGATAAGAAAGCATCAGAGAGGCTTCATCCAACAACTGGTAGAAACAGATACAGACCCAGAGCCAAACATTAGGCCAAGCTTGGGGAATTCTTTTGAAGAGAGGGAGGGAGGATTGTAGGAGTTAGAAGAGTAAAGGATATCACAAGAAAACCCATATAAACAACTAACCTGGGCTCATAGGAACTCACAGAGACTGAACTGACAACCAGGGAGCCTGCATGGGACTGACCTAGGCCCTCTGCATATATGTGACAGTTGTGTAGCTTGGTCTTCTTGTGTGACTCCGAACAGTGGGAGCAGGGGCTGTCTATGACTCTTTTGTTGACTTTTTGCACCCTTCTCCTCATACTGAGTTGCCTTGCCCAGCCTTAATACAAGGAGAGTTGCTTAGTCTTACTGCAACTTGATATGCCATGTTTTGTTGATACTCATGGGAGGCCTGCCCTTTTCTGAATAGAAGTGAGAAGAAGCCAAAGGGGGTCAGAGGGGATGTTGGGGGAGGAACTGGGAAGATAGGAGGAAGGGGAAAATGTGGTTGGGATATAAAATAAATAAATAAATAAATAAATAAATAAATAAATAACATTTTAAAAGAAAATAATAAAACAGGAAAAAGCAATAGGAACAAAATCTTATTTTTTGAAAAGATGAATAAAAATTTTATAAGCATTGAAAAAGATAAAAGGAAAATTACACATATTACCAATAAATTAACTAAAAGAGGTTTTCATACTAGAGAATCCATATATGGAAAAACACACAATAATGAAATAGAACCCACTCGACTGTAATATATTAAAATTTTATTTGGTAGCTAGCTATACAGTTTCTTTCCAAACCATAAACAATAATCTTGCAAGACGAAATAGATAAATCAGACGTTCATTAAAATATTAGAATAATGGAACATTTGGAAGAAAAACAACTGAAATGTGATAAATTTCTGACATTTTCATAAACATATTATAACAAATACTTTTCAAATCAGGAGCATTTATAACAAAGTTCTTCAGACAACCGAAAAGAAACATTTCCAAACTCACCTTTATGAAACTACATCACTCCATTCCAAAATTAATAGAAAAACAAGGAAGAGTACAAATTATAATCCTTCACTAAATGTGCAAAATCAATAATGTACCAGCCAATTACATAAAGCAATGTGACAATAACCATATTTTAATATACTATGATCAAATAGGATTCGCTCGGGAGAAGAAAGCTGATTCTAAGTTTTAAATGTTTCAATGATGTACCATATTGGGTCCAAATAAGGAAAAAATAATATTAAAACAATTGAAGATGGAGAGGAATTTAGTCAAATTCAACCTCACCCTAAAATTGAAAAAATATTCTCAAGTATATATTATCCATTTGTGTTTCTTTAAAAAAAAAAAATCTGCCCATTTTATTAGTTAAGTTGGTCTCTGACAAAGCTACAAGAGCAATTCCACAGAAGAAATAGTGCTTCCAATAAGTGGTGAACAATGTGACTTACAGACAAATCTTAACCCAGATGTCACATCTTAAAAATTAACTCAAAGCTAACTGTACCCATAAATCCAAGATGAAAACCTGAAAATCTTAAGACAAAATATTCATGACCTAGAATGACCTAATACAGAGAATTATAATTTATAGTCATTGATAAAAAAATCCTAAGACATAAAAAATAACAAATTAAATTTTATCATATTTTGCAATTTTAGATTCACACAAGACTGAAGAGTGAACAGCTTAGATTTGGGAGGAAATAGTCACAAAGCACATACTGGACAAAGAGCTTCAACCTATAATAAATAACCTTAAAACTCAACAGTGCAAAGACCAAACAACATATTATTTTTCTTTCCAACATGGGAAAATATGTCAGCTAATTTATCAGAGAAGGTATGTGAATGGCATATACCCGAATAAAAATATGCTAAATATCATCAGATACTAAAATCATGAGGAAATACCTCTGCCACCTATTTATATCCAAATTACAAACTTGACAATATTTAGTTCTGATGACATCTGGAACTTTCTCTTGTTCACTGCCAGTGGGAATATAGAGTGATATAGCCAATGTAGAAAATAGTTGACTAGTTTTTTTCTGAAACAAACATACATTTATCATGAATTTCAGTGTCTTACTCTTGGTATTTTTCTAGAGGAATGGATACACAGAGCTACTCAAAAATCTATACAAGAATATATATAGCAGTTAGTCTTCAAATGCCAGAAATTAGAAGTAACCCAAGTTTGTTCAGTTATGGACTGCATAAGCAAAAGGTGCCATACTCACAGAAGGAAAATATACTGCAGGTACAATGGGGACAATTGCTGATACATGAGACCCAGGTGAGTCACAAAAATATTGTGCTTCATGTGTAGCGAGTGATAGAAGGTAATGATGAAAGGCTGAAAATCATATTGTTTCGAGCATATGGTACTCCAAAACCACAAAACTATTGTGATGAAAATCAGATCTAAATGATAGCTTCTAAAAAGTGTGGGTGAGTGGTATATATAAAGAGATAATGTGCGGGATTTCTGGGAAGTGGTAGGCCAGTTCTGTATGCTGATCATGTTGGACGAAGAAAGGTATGCATCCATAAAAATTTATATAAATCAATAGTAAATCAGCATTGTATTGACAAAAATAGACAGCCCAGAAATAACTCACAAGCGTAGTCTACTGATCTCAATGGAAAAATTATATCTTCAATAACTAATATTATGCAATCAGACATTTACATCCCCTGAAGTGAATCGAAACCCAACATTAACTAAAAATGGAACAGATACCCAAATGGAAATGTAAAACTATGAATTTCTAGAAGATAACATGGGATAATATCCTCATGGCTTTGGATTTGGCTATGATGTTTTTAGGGACAACACAAAAGCACAATCAATAGAAGAAAAAAATACTGAACTAGACTTTATTAAAATCAAACCTCAGTTGTTACTGTATCATTCTTCTACAAGACCTGAGAGCTGTTCTTAGCAGTGTCATCAGGGGGGTGCAACAGCTGGCTTTTCTCCAGTCACAGATCTGAAGCTCTCTTCTGGCTTCCACAGGCTCTGTATTTGTGCACACAGGTACACTGAGACACATACACTATCATCATCATCATCATCATCATCATCATCATCATCATCATCATCACATCATTGGGTTTTCAAGACAGGGTTTCTCTGTGTATCCCTGGCTGTCCTAAAACTCCCCCTGTAGACCAGCCTGGCCATGAACTCAGGGATTCACCTGCCTCTGCCTTCTGAGTCCTGGGATTAAAGGCATACAGCACCACACCTGGCCACAATTAACTTTTAAAATTTTGCTTAAAAAATTTAAAACTTCAGCCCAATAAAAATATAGTTAAAGGAATTAAAAATGCCAAAGCCTGGCATAAAATAATTGTTTAATAGATATCTAATGGCTAGTCTCCAGAAACACAAAAATAAAAAATAATAAAGCAAATCATTAAACTGGCAAAATATTTGAACAGCTAATTCCTCAAGGAAGATATGCAGATGGCAACTGAACATATGAAATAAATACTCAACACCATATGTCATCAGATTCTGATAAAAATACAAGCTTCTGGCAACCTTTAGTACTGGGGAGACATGAAGTCACTGTAACTCTCATTCATGGACAGAAGGAGTAGAAAAGCCATTTTGAAAGACAGCTGGGCAGATTCTTAATCCCTTTCCTTCTCTCTAGACCCAGTGTGTGTGTGTGTGTGTGTGTGTGTGTGTGTGTGTGTGTGTGTGTGTGTGATCTGTCTGGGTTTTTTGTGTGTCTTTGTGTGTGTCTGTGTGTGTCTGTATGTATGTGTGTGTCTGTGTGTTTTTTTGTGTCTCTGTGTGTGTGTGTGTGCATGTCTGTGTGTTTGTGTATTTTTGTGTGTCTCTCTGTGTTGGTCTGTGGGTGGGTCTGTGTTTTTGTGTGTCTGTGTGTTTTTTTGAGTGTGTGTATGTATGTCTGTGTGTGTGTGTGTGTGTGTCTGTGCGTGTTTGTCTGTGTGTCTGAGGGTTTGTGTGTGTCTGTGTGTCTATGTGGTTTTTTGTGTGTATTTTTGTATGTGTTTGTGTGTGAGTCTGTGTGTGTCTGTGTGCTTTTGTGTGTCTGTGTGTTTTTTGTGTGTGTCTGTGTGTTTTTGTGTGTGTCTGTGTGTTTTGTGTGTCTGTGCATGTATGTCTATGTGTGTGTGTGTGTGTGTGTGTCTGTGCGTGTTTGTCTGTGTGTCTGAGGGTTTGTGTGTGTGTGTCTATGTGCTGTGTGTATGTGTTTTTGTGTGTGTTTGTGTGTGGGTCTGTGTGTGTCTGTGTGTTTTTGTGTGTGTGTCTGTGTTTTTTGTGTGTCTGTGTGCTTTTGTGTGTCTGTGTTTTTTGTGTGTGTCTGTGTGTTTTTGTGTGTGTTTGTGTGTGGGTCTGTGTGTGTCTGTGTGTTTTTTGTGTGTGTCTGTGTGTTTTTGTGTGTGTCTGTGTGTATTTGTGTGTGGGTCTGTGTATGTCTGTGTTTTTATGTGTCTGTGTGCTTTTGTGTGTCTGTGTTTTTTGTGTGTGTCTGTGTGTTTTTGTGTGTGTTTGTGTGTGGGTCTGTGTGTGTCTGTGTGTTTTTGTGTGTGTGTCTGTGTGCTTTTGTGTGTCTGTGTGTTTTTTGTGTGTGTCTGTGTGTTTTTGTGTGTGTCTGTGTGTATTTGTGTGTGGGTCTGTGTATGTCTGTGCTTCTGTGTGTGTGTGTGTCTGTGTTTTTATGTGTCTGTGTGCTTTTGTGTGTCTGTGTGTTTTTGTGTGTGTGTTTTTTGTGTGTCTGTGTGTTTGTGTGTGTCTGTGTGTTCTCGTGGCAATCAGAGGACAACTTCAGCCGTCAGCCCTTGCCTTCCACCTTGTCTGAGGAAGGTTCTGGTTTGATTGTTTTTGCACTTCCTATGCCAGGCTAGCTGACCTGTGAGCTTGAGTAAACTCTCCTTTGTCCACTGCACCTCCTGGAGGAGTCCAGGGATTACTGGTCTGTGCTGCCATGTCCTGATGTAGGTAGGTTCTGGGGACTCAATTTCAGGTGCCCTTGCATACATGGTGTCGTGGTTTGAGTGAGAACGGTTCCCATAGGCCCTTATATTTGAATGCTTGGTCTGAAGTTGGTGGAACTTTTTGGAAAGGATTAAGAGTTGCAGCCCTTTAAACAAGGTGTGTCACTGGTGGTGGACTTTGAGGTTTTAAAAGACCACATCTTTCTTTCCCTGTTCCTCTTTCTCTCTGGGTCTCTCAATCCTTTAAACCAGATATAAGATCTCAGCTACTGCCCAGCACCATGTCTTCCAGCTGCCATGCCCTTCGCTATGATGGTCATGGACTCTAAACTTCTGGAACTGGGAGCTCCTAAATTAAAATCTTGCTTTTATAAGTTGCCTTGGGCATGCTGTTTCGTCATGACAATAGAAAAGTAACTAAGCCACATAGGGAGCACTTTGCCCACAGAGCCACCTCACCAGCCCTAGTCTGACAAGTTATGAGCTGAAAACTAGTGTCCCACTAAAGCCCGCAAAGGAAAGCTTCCAGCTTTATTCCTGGTCACCAGATCTTGGAATCAGCAAAGCTACCCTTCAACAGTGGGTAGATAAAATGATACTAACTACAATGGAGACATTATTCTGACTTTAAAAAGTGAATGATCTAGTTGCAAAGAAAAAAAAAAAAGACATGGAGGAACTATAGAAGGCATTAACTTAGGGAAGATGTCTGTCTGAAAAGAGATCAAGCCATATGATTTTAACTATAGTTTTCTGAGGTAGGCAAACTATTCGGACAACAGAAAGATCGGTAACTAGTGTGGGTTGTGGGAGGTTATAATAGGGAGGAACAGGGCAAATACAGGATTTTCAAGGCAGTGAAACTGCTCTGTATGTTAATGAAAAAGCACATCCATGACTGCATGAAGCAAAGAGTGAATACTACTGTAAAGTACAAAATTTCATAATAATATCCAATATCAGTTAGAACAAGTGCATCACATTAATTCTATATACTAATGATGTACTGCATATAGGCAAGTGTGTGATACATGAGAACTCTCAATTTCCTGCTCAAGTTTTTCTGTAAGCCTAAAAAAAAATCTGAAAAACAGAGTCTATTTATTTGGAATTATACACTAAAATTAAAATGCCAATTTTATTGTACTGAACATGAAACAAAGCAAGTACAAACTAATGTAGACACACAACAAAGGGGAATGCCCTCACATTACTATGAGCAAATCTATTTATTCCTAACAGTGCAAGAGCAGTCAGGTTTTTATTACTATAAAAATTACTAAAATAGTCAACTCTTGAAGAGAAAAGGCTTATTTTTACTCACAGTCTTCAACCCATGATTTATTGTCCCTCTTGTCTGGGGCATGTGTCAGTACAGCACATCACTGAAGGAGAATGAAGTAGAGGAAGCCTGTCCACCTTGGGGCAAGATAAACAAATAAGGAAATGAAAGAGATTTGGATACTACAGTCCCCTCCAATGACCCAAGACCTTCCATTAGTCCTGGTCTGTAAAGGTTCCACCAGTGCCCCATAATGCCCCAACCTGAACATCCATTATCTAAACCAGAATAATTCATAACTTGGTGTCTGTGCAATGTCAAACTAAGACATCCATTCTAAACAAATTTTCATTTCTTTTTCTTTTTCTTCTTTCACTCAATTATTGTCATTTAATTGCCATGTCATGAAACTCTTCAATCTTGTAAGGCTTTTTTTCTTCTTTCATATTATCAGCTGAGATATTGTTGGCTAATTGTTTTCTGCTATTACATTATTAATGTCTCATTTCTCCCATGCCCACCTAACCTCTAACAACTTTGCATCTACTAAACAATATTCCTTCCTAGTTTTAAGCACAGCACATTGAACACTGCTGGAAACATCCCTGGAGGTCCTTTATCTTGGAGGGGAGTAGTAATTTCATCCTTCCTGATTTTGTAGCCACCAATGCAGAACCGTTTGTTGCTGCCTATTAACATGGAACCCTCCCTCTCCTAAGTGTGTTCCTGCTTCCTATAAATGCCATGTCCTATCAATTATTTCTTAAACTTTTACTCCATTGAAAGTATATGTCATAGATACCTTTCTGGGTTTTAGAAAAGAACATCTTAAACAGCAGAAAATGAATCCTCCTTATTCTATGTTATTAATAATTATTTACTCTTATTATGTCTCAATTACCACTTAGATATCACTTCTTAATCCAAATCCTCCCATTCCCTTCCATGCTGCCAGAGAGTGTAATCAGGAGGACAGTCTTGGGTGATGCCAAGTCCAATAGAGGCCCTTTTTCATCTTTATTTTCTGGCCTCTTCCTGGTGCTTAAAAACTTCTTTGGCTTTTGTGACTACAGATTTTATATCCCTCATTTTAAAAGGAAAAAAAAATTAAGTCCTTCACAGACTCTATTGTCAGCTTTTATTCTTTTATCTTTCATTTAAATGTCACTATTCACTTTGGACACATGGCCTTTGAAGTAACCCTTTTAGTCTTATTGAATCAATATTGGATCTTAACTCTGGTGTAATTTTCCCTCCTGAATTCCAGTTTCATAACCAACCTCCAACAAGTCTCCTCTGTTTTGAAATATATGAAATGAAATTAATTTTACATTTAGTGTCAAATTCTTTATCCTGATTGTTAAATAGGTTCTCTTTTAATTGTTTGTATAATTATCCAAGATGCAGCTTTGGAAGACATCCCTATCACAGTTCTCTTTCTAACATCATACATCCAATCAGTTCTCAAGCCCTGTTTGCTTTTACCTCCTTGAGTACTAGTTAGCATTTCCAGAGCCACTTATATATTATAAGAGCATGTTTGGGGTTGGGGATTTAGCTCAGTAGTAGAGTGCTTGCCTACCAAGCAGAAGGCCCTGGGTTCAATCCTCAGCTAAAAAGAGAGAGAGAGAGAGAGAGAGAGAGAGAGAGAGAGAGAGAGAGCGAGAGCATGTTTGTACTCAATTCTATAGGAAGTAATCAACACACGTGTTGTTGTTTGTTCTAAGTTAACCTTCAATAGATGTCATCCAAATGCCAGCTTTAGGAAGAGCCAAGACTCAGTGGCTGTGGTGTATGCAAACCCTTCTTCTGATACAAGAGAGAAGATGTCACCTTCAGACTCAGAGCA
This sequence comes from Onychomys torridus, assembly GCF_903995425.1. Taxonomy (NCBI): domain Eukaryota; kingdom Metazoa; phylum Chordata; class Mammalia; order Rodentia; family Cricetidae; genus Onychomys; species Onychomys torridus. Next base: position 9,074,432 of record NC_050451.1, on the reverse strand, counting down.
GGACTGACCACTTGCTCAGAGGGAAAGACTATAGAATGACTAACTGCCTTTCCCCCATCTATATAATCTGATGACTAAAGATTAAAATGAATAGTCCTTTAGGATGCTAATATCCAGTGTTCTCAGATTATATGCTTTCTGAATAGAAACACATTTAAAGATACAGTTTCTAGGTTTTGCCTTTGTGTCAAGTGGCATATGCTTGGTGATACTAGTGTCCTTGCCAGTCACAATCTAAGCCAAGCCATTGTTGCATTTTAAATCAATTATGAATCCTACCCCTTGAATCTTTTCTTGCTTATGCTAATTTTTTTTCCTATTAGTAAGTAAGGTTATCTTTTAACAAGCAGAGTTCTGGTCATATCACTCTTCTTACGTTTAAAATTTCATCTCTTAGGAGAGCTGATAACCATTCACACTTTGATTCCATAGAACTCTCAATAGAATGCTCATTTTCACCATTTCCCATCAGTTTGCCAAACTGGTGTGTGGAGTTCCATGTCACATCCCCATACTGCACCATGCTTCTTCCACCCACTGAATCCATGGTCCATGTGATGCTTCATGTTGTAACAATGGTACCTCTACTCCCTGAACCCACACTCTTTGTCATTTTTCACACTGTAACAATGGACCTCTAGCACGTGAATCTTTGTTGCTGTTATTTGACTCACAGTAGCTTCTACTCATCCCTTAATTCTCAGCTCTGACACCACCTTCTCATTTACTGGATTAAGGCTCCTGCAATGCTGTATGTATTCTGTCAGCCATTGTCACACTTTGCTGTAAATGATTGCTTATTTGCCTGCTCCTGCACAATAGGAACTTCTTATGGGGAGATTTAAAATGTTTCATCTTATTGATCTCATTATTCTTGCTGCCTACCTCAGTAGAAAATTGAGAAGTGTGTGAAAGAAAAAGCTTAAAAAGAAGAAAGGGAGGAAAGGAGAGAGGGAAAGAATGAAGGACTAACCAAGTGCATGTCCTCTGAGGCTGAGGTAGTTACATAAAGCTACACAAATATTATCCATGTTTTTACTGTTTGCATAGAGATACAAGAAATTTTCTTCTACAGAAGAAACACTTTAAATCTTATCATATTTTCCATAATTTAAACAAAGTTATTAATGTACCACAGGTTGTGGCAGGTGCTCCAGGCATGGCAGAGATTGCTCTATGGTCACCAAAAGACATTGTCTAAATCCTTGAATATACCTGGAATGTATATCATAGCCCCTCCCTCTGTTACATTGGTTTTGAGACTAAGTTACAGCACAGAAACTGTGCCAAATGTGTTGTGTTTCACCTCTGGGCCTGGTCTACAAGGCCCTATTGAGTGATCTTCCATTCTCCCTGCTTCCCTGGATGGTGGTTACAATAAATAACATCAAGGACTTAAGAAAGAAGGGATGGTGAGATGTGTTGGTCAGTCAAGTGCTTGCCATGAATGTGTGAGGACTGACGTTAGGTTCCAAATACCTGTGTGAAAAAGCTGAGCATGGTAGCACATACTTGTAGTCTACAGCAGGGGAGACAGATGGGAGGATCCTTGTGACTCATTGACCAGCCAGCTTAGTGGAATCAGTGAGCTCCCAGTAACAAGTAAGATATCCTGTCTAAAAATTGAGGTGGACAACTGAGGAGGAATGACATTCCAGTTTGACCTATGGCTACCACATGAACAAGTACACATACACACACATGTACACACATGCACCCATACACATATGAACACACACACATATGAAATAACAGAATTTTATATATATATATATATATATATATATATATATATGATGACATATATAAAAATGAAAATAGAATTTTTAAAAAAGAAGAAATATAAGAAGGGAGAAGTATAGGTCCTTTGATGATTTCTTGGAAAGTCATCCCACCAGAAATATTTGATTGGATTTTACATAGGTGAGAAATAGTTTCTGTTTAATTAGATAACTTAGATTTAAACACATGTGTATAGGATAGTTAAAATAAAGTGACACATTTGTGTTGTTTGTTTTTGCTTTTTGGGGGGTCCTGTCACCCAGTTCCCAAATAAATCACTCACAGAGGCTTATTCTTAATTATAAATGCCTGGCCTTAGCTTGGCTTGTCTTTTGCCAGCTTTTCTTAAGTTTAAATTATCCATTCTACCTTTTGCCTCTGGAATTTTTCCTTTTCTTACTTCCATATATTTTACTTTCACTCTTACCCGTGGCTGTCTGTGTGGCTGGGTGTTTGGCCCCTAGAGTCCTCTTTCCTTGTTCTATTGCTCCTTTTTCTTTTCCTCCCAGTATAGATGGAAGTTTTCCTAAGTCTCACCCAGCCCTGCAGCTGCTCGGTCCCAAGTAAACACAAAGAGGCTTATATTAATTACAGACTCTGTGGTCTATGGCTCAGGCTTCTTGCTAGCTAGCTCTTTCATCTCAAATTAACCCATTTCTATTCATTTATGTGTTGTTGTCACATGACTGTGGCATTACTGGTCTGCTGGCACCTTGTTGCTCCTTGGGCAGCAGGCTGCAATCTCTCCAGACACCACCCTTTTTGTCTCTGTCTTCAGTTTGAATGTACTGCCTAACCATTATTCTGCCTTGCCATTAACCAAACAGCTTTATTTATCAACTAATGAGAGCAACACATATTCACAGCTTACAGAAAGCCATCCCACAGCATCCCAGATTTCTTCTATTTTTTCTCTCTGCCTGCCAGCCCTGCCTATACTTTCTCCTGGCTTGCTATTGGCCATTCAGCTCTGTATTAGACCATTGGGTATTTTAGGCAGGCAAAGAAACATAGCTTTAGAGTTAAACAAATGCAACACAAAAGAATGCAACACATCTTTGCATCATTAAACAAATGTTCTACAGCATAAACAAATGTAACATATCTTAAAATAACATTCCACAACACATTTGGTACATAGTTTAGTATAGCCCAACCTAGAATCTGAGACCATCTTGATGTATCATTGGCTTATTCAAGGGCATGTGACGATACCATCAGATCTGAATCTTCTGTAATGAAGAACTTTATAAATCAGGGTATGGAATCCTATCATAGGCTGCTTGAGCAGGATAGTAGTCATACTGACAATCCTCTACATATTACATGTGAGCACTCAGAGTCCTGTGAATTGAATTAAATTTTGTTCCTAAGTCTTCCAGCTCATAAGTGGAAATATGGTCTAGGAGAACTCTGAATCTTTTCTTTGTCTAGGAAACATGAGTCCTGCCTGTCTAGATTCAGTCCTTTCCTTCCCTCCCCTGAGGCAGTCTCTGCAATTGAAAAAGAACACTCTTAGACCAGGAAGAACAAATTTTTTTACTAAGAATATTCACCTAAGAGAGGTTTCTGTCACCTTGGACTGAAATGAACTTTGTAAACTAGATGTATTGAAAATGACATACAAACATTTTTATTTTTTAAACAGAAAAATTTAAGACATGAAAAAGTATACACAGTTTAACAACAAAAATGACATACCCTTTATTCAGCATAAATAAAATAAATAAAATTCAATGACACATGCAATAAAAAATTGGATGCCCAACAGCATATCCTTCATCTCTAAGAAGATTCTGAAATTTATCTTACATTGAACATTTATTCTTTTACACTATTATTACAGAGATATATATGTGCATTTACATATATATATATATTACACACATATGTTGTTTATCCATCTCACACATACACACACACGTGTGTGTGTGTGTGTGTGTGTGTGTGTGTGTGTGTGTATGTGTGTGAGCAGAAACAGTGCAGTGGTATTTTTATGTTTAAAGCTTTGGAGAATTGGATGAAACTGTATACATCCTTCTGTAACTAGCTTATTACCTGTGGTATATTCATTTTGACTATAGAGTGTATTGTTGACTATACCATATATTACTTCCCTTGTCTTATTGATTGAGGGATTATTTCAAATTTATGACATTATAAACAATTTTGAAATGAGGTGTTTGTTTGTTTTTATATATATCTTCTTGTTCATACATGTTTCACCCAGTGAGACAGACATACAGAATTGGTATTCCAATGGCATTTGTGTTTACAACCTGCTAGAGAATGGAAAGTAATTCTCCAGAGAGGCTAATATTATTGACAACCCCACCAGTACTGGGTGAATGTGCCCAGTCCTTGTTCTGCATTGACATGCCAGCACAGGGCATATTCAAGGACTGTTGATAATCATGATCTTTTAATTTTATTTATCTGATGAATGTAAAAAATCTTCTGAGCCTGAGAATCATAGCATCTATTTTTTTACTCTTGAGGGTTTGCTTTTTTACTATCATTTATCCATAAAGGATTTCTTATTGATTTACAATAATTTTATATGCACTGCCTGATAATACTCTATGGTTTTATATATTACAAATATGTCTTTTGCTTGAGGCTGATCTTCACAGTGTTTATGTTATGATACAAAAACTTTTTTAATTAAAAATTTAAATCCATGTTTCACTTTATTGCACACATTTTTCTTATAGTATTTGAGATATACCCTCCAATATCAGGATCATATAGATATTTATTTTTTGTGACATTTTAAAATTTTATTATTCATATTTAGATCTTTAATTGACTAGAATTGATTTGCTTTTATAAAATGGAGATGAAATCTAATGTGTGGGTTTTTTTCAGATGGATAAGCTACTGCTCCCGAAATATTTACTGAAAAAAAATCTCTTTTTCCTAAATGATTTACAATGTCAGCTTTGTCACATAGTGAGCTCCATTCATTCAGCATATTTCTTTTTAACGGCCACATTTTCAGTTCTGTTCTAAGCACTAGTTATAGCCCCATGATGAAATAATCATGACCACATCTGACTGTGGGTTTCCATTCTGCTCCTTACTGAAGTTTATATCTTCATGACTATGACTAAAAGGCTCATTTTCATAATGATCATAATGTTCACTTAGTCACACCACTAAATTAGCTTCCCTCTTCTTAGTCCTCTTTTTCTTAGTATTTTGTGTCTCCTTATTTTTTATTATCTGCTCATATACATCTTCTGAATATTCATATAGTTAATAAAACAAAACCATGTGTTAGACTGGGGTCTTTGAAAGCAAGGAGGGATTCTTATGAAAGTGCTTGTCTTAAAGAAAGAGTAATGGAAGGAAACAAGATTGGGCAGGAGAGAGGTCTTCCACACAGCCAAGGACAGTAGTCCAGAGAAGGGAGCAACTAAGTGTCTTGGCACTCAACTTTCATGATGGTTGAGGGACACAACAGGACAGCAGCATGACTCACAATATGATTCACCATAACTATTATATACATACACATAAGGCATATATATACATTGTGTGTATAAATGTATAAAATTATATACTTACACACACTATGTGTGTGTGTGTGTGTGTGTGTGTGTGTGTATGTAACAGTTAAAGAAGAAGAGGCCAGAGGCCATGAATTGAGAGGGAGCAAGGGGAACTACATGGGAAGGTGTTGAGGAAGAAAAGGAGAAGATATATTTTAATTTCAAAAAATAAATAATTAACACATGCAGATTTTTACCTATTAAGATTATTCTGTGGTTGGATAAAAACAGAGTTATGGATGCATTAAAAAAGAAGAATAGTGATCGAAAAGCATGAGGGGATTGTGTATGTGATGGCTGAATGACCAAGTTGTGCTAATGTATATCTTTGTATGTGTGTTACAAGATTGATATAAATGCACAGTAATCAATAGCTATACAATCCTAACCCTGAATACACACTTACCCTTTTAAAACATTGATTTGTGAAAGTCAAGGAAGCCTTGGAAACGGCTGAGGTCTGTAATTTAGGTGGTTTTGTTGAGTGTTTGGAGCTCTCTGCTAATGAGTCAGTGTTCAGCCACTGTTCAGTTGTGGCTTTTAATTGCAGACTTTGGGACACTCTAATTTAGGGGTGAGCAGAGCCAGATTCACTAAAACCCAATACATGCTGATGGGCTTAATTTTTTCCCCAGTGTGGACTTATTTCTGCCTCAGCTACTACATGAATTTGCATCATAAAGAAAAATAAATAATTTTTGTGTCCTAGTTTATGCCTAACTCCACAAGCACACTCCTTGTTAAGACTCGTTTGATATCCAGGATGTCTTGGAAGCTGTACTTTCTATACTGGCTATCTCTAAATCAGAATAAAATTTATGTTACCTAGCTCATCCTCTTTGTCTTATTTCATGATCATCCAAAGTCATTGTCACATTTTTGAAATATCCATATGAATACTGCTATCCTTGCTGCCTACCTATACAAAGCAGCTCCTGTCTGACTTTTAAAAAGGAGACTCAGAATCAGGAGAGCAGGACATTAGTAGCTAGCATAAATATCTGTCTGTTGCAGTACTGAAGAGCAAAGGAGATACAGAGCAATAAAGAAATTAAGTAGAAAAAGAAGCCCTATTGTTGATGTAGAAACCAGCTACAATAGAATCCATGGTAGGTCAAGCCTTGAAGTAAGGTCTGGGTGTTGCCACAGAAACAAAAACTTAGCAATGGGCAAAAATTAATCAGGAAAGGAGATGAACTGAGGCCAGTACCAGAATCATGGAAGAATTATGCCAAAGGGACAGACAGAAGAGAATAATGCTTGCACCCCAGGATCCTGGGAAATGGAGAGTAAGCATGCTACTCTGAGGGCTTTGGAAGAAAAGGGGGAAATGGCTTACATATCTCCTATGGAAATTAAACTCATAAGCCTTTTTCATACATTGTAAGAAAGTCAAAATTCTCTGCTTATACATGAAAAATAATTCACAAATTTAAGAAAATGTAAAATCTATTTCTAAATTGATAGAACTTTCAGTCTGCTTAAAAAATTATATGCAAAGCAATCCATATTCCTATTATACAAGTAGCATGTGCAAGGTGTTTGTAGACAAGACATTCTTTGCTGAAGGCACACTAACATAAAATACTGGATGATCCAGCACAAAAGCAAGAAGGCACTCAAGTAAAGCAGATTCAAACCATTGAAGGAAACCAACCCAAAGGAAGTGAGTAGAGAACCAAGCAGAGCAACAGAAAAGTTCTAAATGACAAAAAGTAGGAAAAACCAGGTATGTTAAATAGCACTTGATTTGCTTACCATTATGCTTTTATTCAGTTTCCCAGCAGGGCTCCTGTGTAACAGAATAATGCAAGAACAAGAAAATAAATACTTAATGATAGATCAGAGAGTAAGAAATCAAATATAATTATTTTATTTTTGCAATAAATAAATATATATTTATTTATTTGTTTATTTATTTATTTATTTCATTTATGTTTACATCACAGCTGCAGTTTCCCCTCCCTCCTGTCTTTCCAGTCCCTCCCTCCATCAAGTCTCAGCTCCCACTGCCCAATGTAGTGGATAGCCATCCCAGCATTGGCCTGGAAGTTCCACCCCCCATTGAGGCTTCAGTAATGGTCATGCCCATAAGGCGGGGCAGAGGAGGAAACGGAAGACCCAAGATAGAGAGGAGGGCTCGCTCCTTGGTTCTGGGACGCTGGACACAGGAGGTAGACTGAGCAGAGTTCTCCAGAGAACACCGCCAGACTGTGTCATACCTTTGCCAGACCCTACAACCTATCCCTTCATTTGTAAGTTACCCCACAAAATAAACGTCCCTTTTAACTATGTGGACTGGCCTTAATAATTTCACCAATATCTGGCACCCAACATGGGGCAAATTCCAAAGGCCTAGATGGCTCCCTCCCTTAGCCTCCTCCCCGGCTGGCAGGTACCTAAACCTGCCTGCAAAGTTCCATTTAACCAGGGGACACCTACACAGTTCCATTCCCAAAAAACGGAACAGCTAGTCCAGTCTCAGTTCCCTAGCTTAGCCCCTAGACCAGCAAAAACTGCTGTGAGTGAGGTGTTCCCACTCCTCCCTGAGTGCCGGCTCCCCGCCATCTTGGCTCCTGCCTTCAGCTGCTGCCAGCCAAGGTCGCCAGCAGGCCCTGCTTTGGAGATATAGCAATGCCTCTTGCTGGCTGAAAAGTGCTACTGCACCCCCCAAAACCATGGAAAGGTAAGCTTATTTCAAGTAAAATTACTTGATAATTTTACACCCTAAAACTGACTAACAAATTTGGAGTAATTCTTGTAATATGGCTGACAACATTACCTCACAAGAATTTAAAAACCTTTTTGCCTGTATGATGAATGACATTTTCCTGGAAATATACGACCTCCCTAAGACATATCTGGCCTATATCATTTTGACATTCATTGTAATAATTCACACAGTGTTCAAACACTGGTTTAATAATAATAACAAAGATGAGTCATTATTGGGACTGATACAGGCTTTAAAAGTTAGCAATGAAGGCTTACAGAAAAAGATTCTTTCTCTGGAAATCTGCTAAACAGAATTTACAAAACAAGCTTGTACCCAAAATTGCTTTGATTGACAATAAATATGAGTATTTAATGGATAGAACACTAACTCTACAGAGTGAAGTTGTAGCTACTCAGACACTATATAAGGAAGAAAAATTATCATTATTTGATAAGATAAGGTCCATGGAATCATGTGTTTCAGAAGAACATAAAAACTTCCATGATTCCATGAAAAATCTGGAATCCCTTACAAGAAAGGAGGTTTACTCCCTGGAACAGACCCTAGGTGTTCGTTTACAAGCCCTGGAGGAAACTCTCAATAAACATGACAAGGGACCTAATAAGCAGAAGGGCAAGTCCATACAGGTTGTAACATCTCCAAATGGCTCTCATACAATGGCTTATCCTGTTATCGTCCATGAGAAGCCAGTAGATGATGCATACCCCGAGACATATATGACATATACATTACAACCAATTTCAACAAAGGACTTTAAAAATATAAAGGAAGCAGTAGTTACATATAGGATACACTCCACATACATAAAACAGATGTTAAATTTGTGGTCTACCTCACAAAGAATCATTCCAGATGACTGGCATCAGTTAATTTCAGCTGTTCTAGAACATAGCCAGCAGTTACAGTGGAAAAGCTGGTTGAGAGAAGAGGCAAGAAATGTAGAACAAGGTAAACTCAGATGTTTTGAGATCTCCCAAGATCAAATACTTGGTGAGGGATGTTTCACTGACAGGAATGTACAAGCCATTTATGATGAGCATACAATATCCCTATGCTGTACAGCAGCTCTAAATGCTTAGGAAAAAATTCCAGAACCTGGAAAAGCAACTGAGGTATACACAAAGATATTTCAGGGACCGCATGAACCCTTCATTGATTTTTTACAAAGGCTGAACACCGCTATAACAAAAGCTGTATCAGATAAAGAATTAAGAAAAGTATTAACTGAGTCCTTGGCATTTGACAATGCTAATGCAGAATGCAAAAGAATATTTACACCATTAAAGATCAGATCAGCTCCTTTGGAAGAATGGATTCAGTATACTAGTGGTGTTGAATCTCTTAACTACAGTAATGAGGCTTGGATAAGAGAGACAAATCCCAGAGGTGAAAGAAGGCCCCATGGTGCCAAATGTTTTAAATGTGGTACACCAGGTCATATAAGTAAAAACTGTACATGGGGTAATCCTAGAAGTAATACTCCTAGGAATAGCCTAAACAGGAGACCCCAACCACCTCCTGGATTATGTAGAAGATGTGGCAAAGGCCGACATTGGACCTGTGAGTGCAGATCAAAAATAGATATACGAGGCAACCCTTTACTAGTGGGAAACTCCTCAGGGGGCCTCCTGCAGGCCCCCAAATCAAATGTGGTAAGAATATTCCCAGCCACTGTGGAAGACATTCCTCTCCAGGACAACTGAATAAACCAATGCCTAATGTAAAAACCAATACTGCAATGGATGATAAGACAGCTCTGATAGGTGAATCACAGTTTACAAAGAACACAATAAAACAAGTATTTTGGCAGACTTCCATTAATGAACAAAGACCAAAGCTTAGAATTCGAATTAATGGCTTGGTTCTGGGGGGCCTGGTAGACACAGGTGCGGATGTAACTATAATTACAACAAAATCATGACATCCAAATTGGCCTCTTCAAGAGGTAGATGTCCAACTTTTAGGAATTGGCACCCTATCTCAGATAAAACAGAGTTCGAGATGGGTTGAATGCATAGGGCCGGAAGGACAGAGAGGAAGGCTGAAGCCATATGTAGCAAATGTAGCAGTAAATCTATGAGGCTGAGATCTGTTACAACAGTGGAATACCCAGATTAAAATTCCTACACTCTCAGACAATAAATACAGGCCAATGCATGTTTCTACAAATAATATCATAGCATGCTATAAAAACCAGTCACCAACCATTCAGGCTGTACACAAACAGAGCACAACTGCTGTTGAACTCTCAGAAGTACCAACTGCCTTACCTTTAAAATGGCTAACTAATAAACCTGTCTGGGTTGGACAGTGGCCTTTGACAAAAGAAAAGCTACAAGCTTTATAACAGCTGGTTCAAGAGCAGTTAGATGCTCAACACATTAAAGAATCTACCAGCCCTTGGAATTCTCCTGTATTTGTTATTTTTAAAAAGTCTGGTAATTGGTGACAGATCTGAGAGCTATTAACAAAGTAATTCAGCCAATGGGCTCCCTACAGAGTGGGATGCCCTGGCCCTCTCTGCTACCCAAAGAATGGCCTATCATAGTTATTGACTTAAAAGACTGTTTCTTTACCATACCATTACAAGAAAATGATAGAGAAAAATTTGCCTTCACAGTTCCTAATTATAACAATTCTCAGCCAGTCAAGAGATATCAATGGAAGGTTCTCCCACAGGGAATGTTAAACAGCCCTACCTTATGCCAATACTTTGTGCAAAAACCATTGGAGATAATTCGTGCAAAGTTTCCACAATCCATAATTTATCACTATATGGATGATATCCTATTAGCTGATCCAAAGTTAGACACATTAGAGAGCATGTTTGAAGAAGTAAAAAAAGTTTTCCCTTGCTGGGGACTGCAAATTGCTCCTGAAAAAATACAAAGAAGAGATTCTATTAATTACTTAGGATATAAGATAGAGTTACAAAAAAATTAGACCCCAAAAGGTACAACTGAGGAGAGATCGATTAAAGATTCTTAATGATTTTCAAATGTTGTTAGGAAGCATTTCCAACTTATTGGGTATCATGGAAATACCCAAAAATGGACTACAAAATTTGGCTAATACTCTAGAAGGGGACAAAGAATTAAATAGTTCAAGAGAATTATCAGCCGAAGCTGAGAAGGAATTGGCTCTAGTAGAAAAGACAATTCGAGAAGCACATGTGGATCATATGGATCCAGAACTTAAATGCATTCTTGTCATATTCCCCTCCAGACATTCCCCCACAGGTATTTTGATGCAGAGGGAAGATATTATATTGGAATGGATATTCCTACCATGTAAACCAAATAAGAAATTAAAGACTTATATAGAAAAGATCTCTGATTTGATTCAAAAAGGTAAATTAAGACTTCGTCAATTGACAGGAATGGACCCAGCAGAAATTGTAGTACCTTTAACTAATGAGGAAATTTCATCACTATGGAAAGATAATGAATACTGGCAGAGAGCCTGCAGTAACTTTTTGGGAGAGATTAACAACCATTATCCCAAAAGCAAGAGGATAGAATTCACAAAGAAGACTGAATGTGTCCTTCCTCACATTGTATGACACAAGCCAATTTCTGGAGTCCTCACATTCTATACTGATGCAAATAAATCAGGAAAAGCAGGATACAAATCAGAAGACTTAAGTAAAGTGGTGCAAAGTCCATACAGCTCTGTACAAAAGGCAGAACTGTATGCCGTTCTTATGGTACTGATGGACTTCACAGAACCCCTCAATATAGTCACTGACTCTCAATATGCAGAGAGAGTTGTTTTACACATTGAAACTGCTGAATTTATTCCTGATAATACAGAATTAACTTCATTACTCATACAATTGCGGGAAATCATCAGAAAAAGGGAACATCCTGTATATATAACACATATCAGATCCCATACAGGTCTGCCAGGACCTCTAGCACACGGTAATTATGAGATTGATCAGTTACTAATAGGTAATGTGCTAGAAGCCTCAGAATTTCATAAGAAACACCATGTAAATAGCAAAGGTTTGAAGGAGGATTTCTCCATTACTTGGCAACAAGCTAAGGATATTGTGAAAAAATGTCCTACTTGTTCCTTCTATAACCAAACTCCATTGCCTGCAGGGAGCAATCCAAAAGGTATACAAATAAATGAAATTTGGCAGATGGATGTGTTTCATTTTGCAGATTTGGAAGATTAAAGTATGTGCACCATACTATTGACACCTATTCAGGATTTCAGTGGGCAACTCCTATGAGTTCTGAAAAGGCTGATTCTGTGATTATACACCTATTAGAAGTTATGGCCATCATGAGAATACCTGTACAAATTAAGACAGATAATGCCCCAGCATATGTCTCCAATAAAATGAGACAGTTCTTTGCTTATTACAATATAAAGCATGTTACAGGTATACCACACAATCCCACAGGCCAAGCAGTCATAGAAAGATCCAATCGATCTTTAAAGGATATGCTAAATGAGCAGCAACAGGTAACAATGACTCCTAGAAATAGATTGCATAGTGCTTTATTAACCTTGAATTTTCTCAATGCTGATGAGAAAGGAACAACAGCTGTGGAGAGACGTTAGACAACAGACAAAACTCCTGAGCTTAATCAACCAGCTTATTTCAAAGATGTGTTGACCTCAGAATGGAAACCTGGATATGTCCTACGTTGGGGAAGGGGTTTTGCTTTTGTTTCCACAGGAGAAGAAAAGCTATGGATACCAACAAAATTAATAAAAATTCGATTCGAATAGGAGAAACCCCTTGATGAGGAGAAGTAAAAGATTATCTACCAATGTGACATCTCTTCAGGTTGTAAGAAAAAAATTAACAATCAAAGTTTGGGGTAGGGTTCTGTTTTTGTCTTTTTAGGATAATGGAAATACCCATGTTCCAGAAATCATAAGGCCTTGGATATGCGCATGTTTACAACAGAAAGAAAGAACCTATTGGTACCAATCTACACAGGGTAAGATATAACTGTCTAACATCTATATCTCTATCAATCTAGAATAGTTGTGGTTCTAATTTAATTATAAACCAACCTGGCTTTGGAGATGGAATTGGCTCACTCCTTCTCTAAACCCAAGCATATTGATAAAAGAAAAGGTTGATAGATTCTTCAGTCCCATATCAGAAGAGCCCTCTGGTGTGAGACAGAAGGAAACCAATTATAAGGGACCATTATCTTCAAGATTCTAATTCTCTCCATGCTTACTCTTGATTTCTTGGAATCCTTTCTTACATGCCATAACTTCTTTACATTCAAACCTTCCATTCTGATAAAAAATAATTTTTTTTCCAATAGCAATCTCTGAAGTCTCCAGAAGGAAGATGGGGCCCCAACAACAACAACTCTACCTGATCCAGAATGATGCCATGGTAATCATCATCATACTACACTTCTTGCCAGAATTTCAGACAATCTTACCCATTACTCTGAGAGTTGCTGCAGAATCTACAGCTAGTCTAACTGAGATTTAACTATCTGAGCTTTCTCACAATACTCAACAGAGATACCATCGCCCCTAAATAGCAGGAAGCAATTCTAAGAAAACGATGCCCCTTATCCCTAAGGTTTCATATTTCTCAGGGTTATGGATAATGGTTCTAGGGTTGAGGGTGGAAGAAACTGTTAAACTCACTACTCTCCTTAAGGAAAGAAAATATGTCTCAAAAAAAAGGGAAAAGAAGAAATGGAATGGATAGATATAAGATATTATGGTAGACTATCATATACATTAGTAAACAAATTTAATAAAATAGCAGCCTTAGATAATTTGCACTGTTATGAATTCTTATATGTTGATACAAATATAAACTTTTTATATTCCTAAGATAATTTGTATATTGATACAAATACAGAACTATGTTTGTTATATTGGACACATATTTTTACTCTTATTTGAAATATTTGTATATTAATACAAATGTAAATTTATATCTGTCATACAGTATGTATGTTCTACTTCTGTTTAAGATATTCTGTATACTGATATATATTTAGGATTATTATCATATTGCATATTGCACTATACATTCCTACCTCTGTTAAAGATATTTTGTGTATTGTCACAATTTAAAGTCATTGTCCTTTTACTGTACATTTGCTTACAGACTGTTTGCCTTATTTATAGGAAGGCTTAGTCCTTACGTTGTTTAGGTAGATAAGACTTATAGATTTATTGTCACCTATGCTTGTCTTCTCTATAATTATGTTAGTTAGGTTATCCAGATTTATAAATACATAGGTCAGATGGACAGGTAATCTTCAAACACTTCATGGACCTAGAGAATATGGCATTTAAATAACTTAGAATTCTGTGATGTGAGACACAATTGCTCCTGGCAGCACCAATTTGATCCTGAGAGAATGTTGGGCTTCTAAGACATTTCCATTTGGAAGTTTGTCTTCTTGGCACAAAATGGCCTACTGGGCAAAGAACTGCCCTTGCCTCAACTACTGACAGTACAAATGCTGTCCTTTCTGGACAAGCGGGACACAAGGAAAGTGACCGCTATACTTTGCCATGACAAGGTAAGATGGTCTTTCAGAATTCCTGCTTCTGAAAATGGTCTGTCAGATACTCTAGGCCTGTAGCCAATTTGAATGCACCAGCGAATCTGAGAAACATTAGGTGACTGTCCAGGCTGCCAGCTGTCTCTGTCTACTTTTGCAAGACTCCCTAAAGTTGCTTGCGTCCTTCTCCCATTTCTCAGGTATTATTATATTCCTTCTCGGGTCTTTGATGAGGTTGAGGATTAGCAGTTATAGTTACAACTTAGTATATATACATATATAATATCTTAGATAGAATATATTAAGTATTAGACTCAGGTTCTTTAGGATAGAACACCTTTTGGAATGATCTTTGTAACATGCCACCTACCCATGCTCTAGACTTCCCTGGATTTCACTATGTGTTTTTTGCTTGATATTGTTTGCACTTATTGTAATTCCAACTTATCTAGGTCATTATCCCTCATTATTCCTGGACAATATTTGATAACCATCTCTTTGTATATAGTCTTGTATTAGGTTAGAACTTTCTTATTTAGAAAAAAGGGGGAGATGTAGTGGATAGCCATTCCAGCAATGGCCTGGAAGTTCCAGCCCCCATTGAGGCTTCGGTAATGGTCATATTGCATATTGCACTATACATTCCTACCTCTGTTAAAGATATTTTGTGTATTGTCACTCCTTGGTTCTGGGACACTGGACGCAGGAGGTAGACTGAGCAGAGTTCTCCAGAGAACACCGCCAGACTGTGTCATACCTTTGCCAGACCCTACAACCTATCCCTTCATTTGTAAGTTACCCCACAAAATAAACATCCCTTTTAACTATGTGGAGTGACCTTAATAATTTCACCAATACCTGGCGCAGAGCGAGCCCTCCTCTCTATCTTGGGTCTTCCGCCTCCTCCTCCGCCCCACCTTGTGGGCATGACCATTACCGAAGCTTCAATGGGGGTTGGAACTTCCAGGCCAATGCTGGGATGGCTATCCACTACATCCCAATCCACTCCTCCCCCATTTCTGCTAAGGAAAGGGCAGGTCTCCCATGAATACCAAAAACAAGGCCTATCAAGTTGCAGTAAGACTAAGTACCTCCTCATGTATTAAAGGTGCACAAGGTTACCCAGTATGAGGAGCAGGTTCCAAAAGCCTGTAAAAGAATCAGAGACAGCCCCTGTTCTGACTGTTAGGAAACTTACCTTGGTCACACAAGAGGACCAAGCTACACAACTGTAACATATATGCAGAATGCCTAGGTTAGTCCCATAGAGGCTCCCTGGTTGTTGGTTCAGTCTCTGCAAACCCCTACAAGCCCAGGTTAGTTGATTCTGTGGGTTTTCTTGTGGTGTCCTTGACCCCCCTGGTTCCTACAATCCTTTCTCCCCTCTTCTGTAGGATTTCCTGAACTCCGCCTAATGTTTGGCTGTGGTTTCCATCAGTTGCAAGATGATGCCTGGTAACAGCTGGGCTTGGCACCAATCTGGTCACAGGAGATGGCCAGTTCAGGGTACATATCTGCTATTGGTAGAAGTCTAAGCTGGAGACTGCCTTGTAGAATCCTGGGAGATTCTTTCATGTTAGATTTTTACCTGACCACAAAATGCGTCCCCCTTTCCAGAAGTCCCTTTGAGTGGTCTCCCCTTGTCCCCACAATCTGATGGCTCATGTTTCTATCCCCACCTGCCCTTGGTCCACTCACAAAATCTCTTCTATTTCCCCTTCCCAGGGAGATCTGGGTGTCCCAACATGAACACCCTTTGTTATCTAGTCTCTCTGGGTCTGTGGATTGTAGCATTGTTATCCTTTATTTTGTAGCTAATAACCACTTAAGAGTGAGTACATACACTATGTTTGTCTTTCTTGGTTTGTGTTACCTCACTCGGGATGATTTTTGACCCAGTCCATTTGGTGTTCTGTAAGCTTCTTGTACCTTTTATAGGCTTCTCCTTATTTAGGTTAGGAAAAATTTCTTCTATGATTTTGTTAAACATATTCTCTGGGTTTTTGAGCTGGGTTTCTTCTTCTTCTACTCCTATTATTCTTTTGTCTGGTGTTTTCATGGTGTCCCAAATTCTTGGATGTTTTGTGTTAGGAATTTCTTAGATTTAAAATTTTCTTTGACTGATGATTTCTTCTATCTTGTCTTCAGTGCCTGAGATTTTCTCTTCCATCTCTGGTATTCTGTTGGTGATGCTTCTGTCTGTAGTTCCTATTTGCTTACCCAGATTTTCTGCTTCCAGGATTCCTTCCATTTGTGTTCTTTATTGCTTCTATTTCCATTTTCAAGTCTTGAACCTAAAACTGCACTGAAATTCAGTTTCCTTTAACTATTTGTTTGGTTTTTCTTGGCTTTCTTTTAGGGATTTATTGATTTCTTCCAGTTTTTGTTTGTCTTTCCTTTAGGATTTTCTTTAAGTGATTTGTTCATATCCTCTTTAAGGACCACTATCATTTTCATAAAGTCATTTTAAGGTCACTTTTGAAGGCAGATTTTTCTATCCTGTCAGCCAGCTCCCAAATGACCATATGAGTCTTCTTATTAGTTATGAAAGCTCAGACAATATCTTAGGCTTGTTTCTAATTAGCTTTTTTAACTTAATCGATTTCTATTAACTTACTTGCTGACACATATCTCATGGCTTATTACCTCATGCTTCCTCTGTGTCTGGCTGGTGACTCTACCCTTCTTCTTCCCAGCATCCTCTGTACCTGGAAACTGTACCTAGCTATAGCCTTTTATTAAACCAAACAGAATGACATATCTTTACACAGTGTAATCAAATATTTTGCTACTTTTTCTTGAGCTACAGCTGTGTTGAATTTTTGCTGGCCTCTTGGTGATGTCATATTATGTTTTATGTTATTGGTTGTGTTCTTACACTGGCTTTTAGGCATCTAGATTTGGGGATGATCATAGGTCTAGGTATTGATTCTTCCATTTGTCTTTGTTAGATGGTATATTGTTATTTGGAAATCATTAAATTTTTTAATAGTCATGAAGATATAAAGGAAGAAACATATTTTAAAACTCAGAAATAAAAAAGTATATCATACTTAAAACTAAAAGATATTATGATCAACTTTCAGACAATAAATTTGAAATTTTTGGTGAAGTTAATTATTAGAAAAAAAAGTAATGATTATTAAAGTTGAGATAAGGAATAAAATATAGTTTTTTTTAAATAAGGAAATCTATATTCTTATTTTTTACTTCCTGTTAAATAAGTACAATGCCAGATGACTTTGCATCCATCATCTTTATCACACTTTGTCTGTTTCTTTCTGTGTGAGGGACCAGATGCCTGAGGCTGTTGCCATTGCCCGTCACTTCCCTGCCACACCGCACTGGTAGGCTAACCCTGATTCTGTGAGCCAAGACCAACCCATCCTCCCTCATGTCACATGTATGAGGATGATTTATTACAGCCACAAGGAAGAAGGGTAAGGTACAGCCACAGCATTCAGAGGGACTTGACTTGATTTAATGATGACTTGAGTAAAGAAGGAAAGTCTGGCTTCTATCCTAAAACACTTATGGGTGGGGAAGCAAATTGCACAACAAATAAGTAGTAGGAAATATTTGGAATCATTAGAGATAATACAATAGAATAAGGAGGGGGGGAGATATTTCAGAATTTTGAAAACAGTAATAAAATTGCACAAAACTCTAGCAAGAGGGGTATTGGATAAAAGGAAAACCAATAATAATGTAGGTTTATGAGAGGATAATAAGGAAATATGAAAGATGTTAATTTTAGGAACCATGTGCCACCACCCCCAGACTTGCCTTCGGCAACTCTGCACCAGGAGCCTCATCATTACCAGCTACCAGATGCAACATGTATATCCTTTAAAAGGTCCCCAGCATCAGCATCACACCCTGCTCTCTCTCTCTCTCTCTCTCTCTCTCTCTCTCTCTCTCTCTCTCTCTCTGTGTGTGTATCTCTCCATCTCTCTCTCTTGTCCTCACACAGAGGTAGACTTGCACCCCCAATACCCCAATAAATCTCTTCTATAAGATTTGTTGCATGATGTGATCTTTGTGGCATTCCTGATCCCCAATCAATCTTCCAAAGTACTCTTCCTTCCACAAAATAATCTAACAGTTATTACAATAAATGATCTTAACCTTAATTAAATAATCACACTCTTGAAAAGTCAAAATTTTCCACTACCAATGTAATAAGAAATCTAATTTTTAAAAATACCAATATTTATTAGCAATTGAATTTCAATTAGAAACGTTCCACAAGGAAAGTTTTAGACCCAAAAAACTTCTATGAAATTAAAAAGCAATGACGCAAACCTTAACAAGCTTTATAAGGGTAAAAAGGAGAAAGAGTACATTCACAGCAAATTTTTATAGAACTGACAAAAACCAATCTTAATACACAACTGGAAACATTGAAAGGAAAATGGTTACCAATCAATACCTCTCATGAACATGAACATAAAATCCTTAATAAAATATTAGTGAATCTTTCTCAGTCATAAATAAAATAGGTAATAAATCATTACCAAGTTCAATTGACCTCAGGGATTCAAGAATATTTTAACACTTGAATGTAAGGGATATAATTCAACATATCAAAAGGGTAAGAAAGGAAAAATCAGTATCTCAGTAAATGAAGAAAACAGTTTTTTATTAAATTTACAACCTCTGCATGATAATAACTCAGGAAAGCAGGAGTGAGAGAAAGATCCTTCATGTGACAAAAGTGACGTTTACAAAGTCAAAACCCAAATTAAAACCTCTAAGTAGTTCACACCATGCTTAATGGTGAAATACTGAGTGTTTTCCCCTAATAACATGAAGGTCAAAATATGTTAGGAAAAGAGAGATGGAGAGAAGGAAGATAAAAGAAATAAAGATTGATTGGAAAAAAGTGCTCATTACTTAGTGATATCAATTACATACAAAGAAAAACGGATCAATTTTCCTTCAAAACCATTGATAGCAAAAACAAGAGTTGAGATACAGCTAGGTAGCTAAAGTACTTGCCTAGCATGCACAAAGCCCCGGGCTCTAATCCCAGCACTGCAAGGTTTTTGTTTGTTTTGTTTTTGTTTTTGTTTTTTGTTTGTTTTTTGTTATATTTTTTAAAAATTTATTGTATTTGTGTTTTAATTTTACACATCAGCCATGGGTTCCCCTGTCCCTCCCCCTCCTGCCCCCACCCCCACACCTTCCTCCCAGCCCCTCCCCTCCATTCCCATCTCCTCCAGGCCAAAGACTCCCCTGGGGATTCATTTAAACCTGGTGGATTCAGTACAGGCAGGTCCAGTCCCCTCCTTCCAAGCTGAGCAAAGTGTCCCTGTGTAAGCCCAAGGTTCCAAACAGCCAGCTCATGCACTAAGGACAGGTCTGGGTCCCACTGCATGGGTGCCTCCCAAACAGTTCAAGCTATTCAATTGTCTCACTTATTCAGAGGGCCTGCTCCAGCTGGGGGCTCCATAGACTTTGGTTCATAATTCATGTGCTTCCATTAGTTTGGCTATTTGTCCCTGTGCTTTTCCAATCTTGGCCTCAACAATTCACACTCTTACCCTCCTCTTTCTCAACAACTGGACTCCTGGAACTCCACCTGGGGCTTGGCCGAGGATCCCTGCATCCACTTCCATTAGTTATTGGATGAGAGTTCCAGCATGACCATTAGGGTGTTTGGCCATCTGATCACCAGACTAGGTCAGATCAGGCTTTCTCTCGACCATTGCCAGCAGCCTACAGAGGATGTATCATTGTGGATTTCTGGGGACCTCTCGAGCACTCTGCCTATTCCTGTTCTCATGTGGTCATCATTTATCATGGTCTGTTATTCCTTGTTCTCCCTTTCTGTTCTTGATCCAGCTGGGATCTCCTGCTCCCCTAAGCTTTCTTTCCCTTAAAACTTGCCCTTCATTACTCCCACTGTCGTCCAGGTTGTTCATGTAGATCTCATCCATTTCTCTGTCATTGGGTGATCCCTGTGTCTTTCCTAGGGTCCCGTTTTCTAGGTAGCCTCCCTGGAGTTGTGTAGCAGTCTAGTCATCTTTGTTTTACATCTAGTATCCTCCTATGAGTGAGTACATAGCATGTTTGTCCTTCTGAGTCTGGGTTACCTCACTCAGGATGATTTTTTCTAGATCTACCCATTTGCCTGCAAACCTCATGATGTCATTGTTTTTACCTGCTGAGTTGAAGGGCATCTAGGTTGTTTCCAGGTTCTGGCTATTACAAACAATGCTGATATGAACATAGCTGAGCAAATGCCCTTGTGGTATGATTGAGCATTCCTTGGGTATATGCCCAGGAGTCCTACAGCTGGGTCTTGGGGGAGATGGATTCCCAATTTTCAAAGGAAGCGCCATATTGATTTCCAAAATGGCTGTACAAGCTTGCATTCTCACCAGCAGTGCAGGAGAGTTCCCCTTGCTCCACATCCTCTCCAGCATAAGCTGTCTTCTGTGTTTTGTTTTGTTTTTATCTTAGCTATTCTGACAGGTGTAAGGTGGTATCTCAGAGTCATTTTGATTTGCATTTCCCAGATAATTAGGGATGTTGAGCAATTCCTTAAATATTTTCCAGCCATTTGCACTTCCTCCTTTGAGAATTCTCTGTTTAGTTCTATACCCCATTTCTTAATTATTCTGTTGGGCATTTTGATGTCTACTTTCTTGAGTTCTTTATATATTCTGGATATCAGCCCTCTGTCAGATGTGGGGTTGGTGAAGACCTTTTCCCATTCTGTAGGCTGTCACTTTGTCTTGTTGACCATGTCCTTTGCTCTACAAAAGCTTCTCAGTTTCAACAGGTCTCATTGATTGATTGTTTCTCTCAGTGTCTGTGCTACTGGTGTTATATTTAGAAAGTGCTCTCCTGTGCCAATGCATTCAAGAGTACTTCCTATTTTTCTCTTCTATCAGGTTCAGAGTAACTGGATTTATGTTGAGGTCTTTGATCCACTCAGACTTAAGTTTTGTGCAAGGTGACAGATATGGATTTGCTGCCTTCTACACATTGACATCCAGTTATGCCAGCACCATTTGTTGAAGATGCTTTCTTTTTTCCATCGTACATTTTTGGCTTCTTTGTCAAAAATTATATGGTCATAGGTGTGCGGGTTAATATCAGGGTCTTCAATTCAATTCCATTGGTCCACATGTCAGTTTTTATGCCAGTACCAAGCTGTTTTTATTATGGTAGCTCTATAGTAGAGCTTGAGGTCGGGGATCATGATGCCTCTAGAGGTTGTTTTATTGTACAGGATTCTTTTGGCTATCCTGGGTTTTTTGTTTTTCTATATGAAGTTGAGTATTATTCTTTCCAGATCTGTGAAGAATTGTGTTGGTAATTTGATGGGGATTGTGTTGAATCTGTAGATTGTTTGTTTCATTGTTAATTCATTTTTGGGGACATGCTGCAGGGCTGAGGGGTGGATATGGAGGGACTTGGAGGGGAGCAAGATTGGGGTATATGATGTGAAATTCCTGAAGAATCAATAAATAATTATTCTTTTATTAAAAAGAGGGGTGCTTACAATGGAAGATTACTAAGACTGTTTAACAACTGTTTGGCTCCTCTCTCAGTGCCCCACGAAGAGAGAAGAGTACATCTAATCTGCCTCATAGCATCTGATTATCTTCTAGTTTGAAACAGAAACACATGCAGGCAAAGGCCACAAAAATGCACCTCATAATTTGCCTGGGAACATAGAGTATATTTTATTTTTCCTTCCCAGGGAGATACATGCATCTCCCCTTGAGCCCTCCTTGTTACTTAGCCTCTCTATGTCTGTGGATTGAGCATGATTATCCCTTACTTATCAGCTAATGTCCACTTATGACTAAGTACATACCGTGTTTGTCTTTCTGGGTCTGGGTAACCTCAATCAGGATGATTTCTTTCTTGTTACATCCATTTGCCTGTAAATTTTATAATGTCATTTTTTATCAGCCACATAGTACTCCATTGTGCAAAGGTATAGCATTTTCTTTATCCTTTCTTCAGTTGAAGGGCATCCAGGTTGTTTCCAGTTTCTGCCTATTATGAGTAAAGCTGCAATGAACATGATTGTGCAGGTGTCCTTGTGACAGAATGGAGCATCCTTTGGGTATATATATAGTTGGGTCTTGGAGTAGATTGAGTCCCAATTTTCTGAGGACTTGCCATATTGATTTCCATAATGACTGTACTAGTTTGTACTCCCAGCAGTGGAGGAGTGTTTCCCCTTGTTCCACGCCCTCACCAGCATGTATTAGCACTTGTGTTTTTTATCTTAACCATTCTGACAGGTGTAAGGTAGAATCTCAAAGTAATTCTGATTTGCATTTCCCTGATGTTAAAGGGATGTTAAACATTTCTTTAAGTGTTTCTCAGGCACTCAAGAGTCCTGTCTTGAGAATTCTCTGTTTAGAACGGTACCCCATTTTAGTTGCTTTATTTGCTTTGTTGATGTATAGTTTCTTAACTTCTTTATATATTTTGGATATTAGTCTTCTGTTGGGTGTGGAGTTGGTGAAAATCTGTAACCTGCTATTTTGTCCTATTGGTGGTGTCCTTTAGAAGGCCTTACAGAAGATTCTCACTTTCATGAGGTCCCATTTATTGATTACTGTTCTTAGTGTCCATGCTATCAGTTTTCTCTTTAGAAAGTCTAAGTTAAAGGCGATTCCCCACATTCTCTTCTATTAGATTAAGTATATCTGGTTTTATGTTGATGTCTTTTGATTCAACTGGACTGGAAATTTTTGCATGGTGATAGATATGGATCAATTACATGATGACATCCAGTTAGACCAGCACCATTTGTTCAAGATGCTTTCTTTTTTTCCACTGTGTATTCCTGGCTTCTTTATTAAAAAAAAAATCAGGTGTCCATAGGTGTGTGGATTTATATCTGGGTCTTCAGTTCAATTCCATTGATCCACCTGTCTGCTTTTATACCAATACCATGTGGTTTTTATTACTATTGATCTGTAGTACAGCTTGAAATCTGGGATGGTGATACCTCCAGATGTTTTTTTATTGTACAGGATTGATTTAGCTATTCTGGGCTTTTTGTTGTTCCATATGAAATTGAGTATTATCATTTCAAGGTATGTAAAGAATTGTGTTGGGATCTGATGGGGATTTCATTGAATCTGTCAATTACTTTTGGTAAGATTGCCATTTTTTACTATGTTAATCCTTCTGACCAAAGAGCGTGGGAGATCTTTCCATCTTCTGATATCTTCTTTAATTTCTTTCTTCAAAGACTTGAAGTTTTTGTCATACAAGTATTTCACTTGCATGTTTAGAGTTACCCTCAGATATATATATTATTTGTGGCTATTGTGAAGGGTGTTGTTTCCCATATTTCTTTCTCTCTTTCTCAGTCTTTTGGTTGTTTGTATATAGGAGGGCTACTGATTTTCTTTTTTCTTTCTTTCTTTCTTTCTTTCTTTCTTTCTTTCTTTCTTCTTCTT
The DNA here is from genome assembly GCF_903995425.1 of Onychomys torridus. Classification (NCBI taxonomy): domain Eukaryota; kingdom Metazoa; phylum Chordata; class Mammalia; order Rodentia; family Cricetidae; genus Onychomys; species Onychomys torridus. The sequence goes on along the minus strand of NC_050451.1, from coordinate 9,050,404 downwards.
CTTCTTCTTCTTCTTCTTCTTCTTCTTCTTCTTTTCTCTCTCTCTCTCTCTCTCTCTCTCTCTCTCTCTCTCTCTCTTCTTTCTTTTTGTTAATCTTGTATCTAGCCATTTTACTAAGGGTGTTTATCAGAAATAGTAGTCCTGGTAGAATTTTTTGGGTCACGTGGCACAGCCATGATGGGAATAGCAAAAAGTCATAAAGCCAGCACAGCTGCTTGACAGAGATCCAGCTAAGCTGAGCCACATGATGACCACTGTGTCACCTTTAGTTTTCATCTCCACCTGTTGCATAGTGGAGGTACTTTTAATATTTGTATAACTGGGGGATATTAGATTGATGGAAAATTTTGTATGAATCATTTATGCCTTCTCCTATGAGTATTGCTTCTAAGCTTCTCCAGGAAAATTCTGAACATACTATTCTCCCTGCTTTTAGGGAGATATCCTCATCTACTTGAAGGTCTGTGGTGATATATTGTGTACCCTAATAAACTTGCCTGAAGATCAGAGGACAGAGTCAGCTACTAGATTAGACATGGAGATCAGGCAGTGGTGGCACACACCTTTAATCCCAGTACTGAGAAGCACACATGCCTTTAATCCCAGGAAGTGACAGCATTGCAGAGAAAGGTATATAAGGTATGAGGAAACAGGAACTAAAATAGTTCAGCTGTAACTCTTTTGGATGACTCAGAGGCTTGCAGTCTGAGGATTCATGAAAACAGGATGGCTGAGAGGTTGGAGAGGTGAGGTTGGCCATGGCTTGCTCTGCTTCTCTGATCTTGCAGCAGCTTTCACCCTAATATCTGGCTCTGGATTTTTTTTATTAATAAGACCCTTTAAGATTTTTTGTTGTTGTTTTTTTGAGACATGGTTTCTCTGTGTAGTTTTGCACCTTTCCTGGAACTCACTTGGTAGCCCAGGCTGGCCTCGAACTCACAGAGATCAGCCTGCCTCTGCCACCCGAGTGCTGGGATTAAAGGCATGCACCACCACTGCCCAGCTCCATTTAAGATTTAAACAACAAAGGTCTTCCTTATGCCTTGGAGATTGTGACACATAAAGAAGCCAGAGGTCTCTTCATGAGGCTACGAGACTTTCTTGAAACGTCTGTCCCTATACTTACACAGAAACAAGATATTCAAAACAAAGTAAACTCAAAAAGGTCAATGTGATTCAGTGGGCTAAGGAGTTGGCCACAATTCAGATTATAGGCCTCTTCCCACTATACACTCAGACAGCTACGTGGCATTTACCTCTGCTCTACACAGAGATATGTTGATGAGCAAAGTATGGAGTTCAAAGATGATAAAAGTATGAGATGTCAGGATTTCTATTTCCAAGAAAAGTTAGCTCATGCAGGGCCACTATAATGTCATATGTCCAAGGAACAACAGAATGCCAGGATTAGACATATAGGCAACTTCTATAAAGATATAAAATATAAACATTGTATTATACCAGAATTTGAATAGTAACTGCAGCAGCTTTAGCCTGGGGATTTTTTCTAGGTACTCTGACCATTAAGAACTAATAATACACTATTTGGAACATGGCAAAATGCCCAGGGTGGCTTGAATTTTTTTTGGTCTAGTGTCCTTGAAGAAACCTAAGAACAGGCTGTCATATGCCTGTAGATTCTTAAAAAATGGTTTATGGGGTTAATGAGTAACAATGTTATCTCTGTTTATTAATTATGTCAAAACTTGAGGGAAAATGATTGGAAATGATAACTCTGTTCTGTCATAGTTTATTAATGATGACTAAAAGATGAGCAAAAGGAAGTGAAACACATATCCAAAACCAAAACTGGTATGATCTATGTTTTGGAACATCATGAATGTATCTCTGCTTACTAAATCCTGTATAAATAAAGAAGCACTCTGGCTAGTCAGTCAGTTTGCAAGATTCTTCCAACCACCATGGCCTGGCTCACTTCTTTCACCCACTGACCGCCTGCCTCCTCTGCTGGGACCTGTCCAGCAGGGATAGCTCCCATCAGAGTAGGACAAGCCATGCAAAGATGTGCTTCCTCTCTAGCCATCTCTCCTGACATGAAACTAAGAAGTACCTTGTCTCTGACTCCTCCCATCACCACTATTGCATCCACCCATCTTCAGACCCTGCCCTCATCCAGAGTTGGACTCCAGCAGTCATTTACGTACACTACTGTAACATCTGCAAATAACAATACTTTGACTTCTTCCTTTTTAATTTGGATCCCCTTGATCTCTTTCAGTTGTCTTACAGCTCCTACTCTAACTTCAAGTGCTACTGTATTGAATAGATATGGAGAGAGTGGACAGCCTTATCTTGTTCCTGATTTTAGTGGAATTGCTTTGGGTTCCTCTCTATTTAATTTGATGTTGGCTGTACGTTTGCAGTAAATTGCAATTGTTATAGTTAGGTACGTCCCTTATATCCCTAATGTCTCCAAGACTTTCATCATATACAGGTGATAGAATTTGTCAAAGACTTTCAGCATCTGATGAGATGATGGTTTGTTTTATTTTTTTTCCTTTCAGTTTATTTATATGGTGTATTACATTGACAGACTTTTGTATGTTGAACCATCCATGCATCTCTGGAATGAAGCCCTCTTGATCATGGTGGATGATCTTTTTTATATGTTCTTGGATTTGGTTTGCCAGTATTTTATTGAACATTTATTGCATCAATTATTGCATGAAGAAAATGGGTCTGTAATTATCTTTCTTTGTTGTCTCTTTGTGTGGTTTGGGCATCAGGGTGACTGTGGTCTCATAAAATGAATTTGGCAATGATTCTTTTGCTTCCATTTTGTAAAATAATTTGAGGAGTATTGGGTTAGCTCTTTTTTAAAAGTATTCTGCACTAAAATGGTCTCATCCTTTTTTTGGTTGGGAGACTTAATGACTGCTTCTATTTCCTTAGGGATTATAGGTCTATTTAAATTGTTTATCTGATCTTGGTTTAAATGTCTATTAGAAGAAACAATTGTATTCCATAAGTTTGAGTAAGTTGTGTAATTATTTTATTCTATTCTGCAAAGACTGATTTCTCTCTTCATACCTGTTTTGACCTATTTTTCTTTCATTGGAGAGTTGTTCATTTTCCGTGAGTTTGTAGGCTTTCTGCTGTTTCTGTTGTTGTTGAAATCCACTTTTAATCCATGGTGATCTGATAGGATGTAAGGGGTTATTTCAAATTTATTGTATCTGTTGAGACTTGCTTTGTGACCTGGTATATGGTCAATTTTGGAGAATGTTCTGTGAGGTGCTGAGAAGGTATAGTCTTTTGTGTTTGGGTAAAATGTTCTGTAGATATGTTAGGTCCATTTGGTTCATAATGTTTGTTAACTCCAGTATTTTTCTGATTAGCTTTTGTCTGGATGACCTGTCCATTGGTGAGAGTGGGGTGTAGAAGTCTCCTACTATCAATGTATGATTGAAGTTTCAGTAATATTCCCTTTACAAATGTGGCTGCACCCTCAGTCAAGAGAGTAAAAAAAAAGAGAGAACTTGATTGGAGTGGGGGTGAAGCTTTTTGGAGTTAGGGAGAAACCTGGTGTCAGGGAAACTCCCAGGAATCCACAAGGATGACCCCAGTCAAGACTCCTTGCAATAGTGAAGGAGGTACCTGAACTGGCCAGCTACTATCAGATTGGTAACTATCCTAATTGTTATCAGAGAGCCTTTACTCAGTAATTGATGGAAGCTGAGGCAGAAACCCACAACCAACCACTAGGCCAAGCTCTAGGAGTCCTCCGGAAGAAAGGGAGGCAGGATTGTATGAGCCAGAGGGGTCAAGGTCATGACATAGGAAGCCACAGAGACAGCTGACCTGAGCTTGAGGAAGCACATGGACTCTGGACCAACAGTTAGGGAGCCTGCATGGGACCCACCTAGGCTCTCTGCATGGGTATGACAGTTGTGTAGCTTGGTCTGTTTGTAAAGCTCTTAGCTGCAAAATTAGGACCTGTCCATGGTGCTTAGTTGGTTTTTGGGAGGCTGTTCCCCATGCTGCATTACCTCACCCAGTCTTGTGCAGTAAGAGGAGTTTGGTCCTACTTCAACTTGAGGTGCTATGCTTTGTTGAAACCCATAGGAGGTCTGCCCCTTTCTGAATGGAGATAGAGGAGTAGTGTATGAGGAGTGGTTGATATGTAAAATAAATTTTAAAAGTTAATAAAATAATAATAATAAATATTTTTAAAGTGAGTGCCCTTGTGTTTAAGGCATAGATGTTAAGAATTGAAAGATAATCTTGAGAGACCTTTCCCTTGATTAGAATGAAGTGTCCTTCCCTGTGTCTTTTAATTAATTTTGGTTGGAAGTCTATTTTGTTAGATATTAGAATGGCTACACAAGCTTGTCTCTTAGGTTCATTTGCTTGGAAAATCTTTTTCCAACCCTTTAATCTAAGATAATGTCTGTCTTTCATGTTGAAGTATGTTTCTTGTATGAAGCAGAAAGATGGATTCTGTTTTTGCATTCATTTTGCTAGTCTGTGCCTTTATATTGGGGAATTGAGTTCATTGATATTGAGGAATATTAATAACCAATGATTGTTAATTTCTGTTATTTTGTTGGTGGTGGTTGTGGTAGTGTGTGTGTGTGTGTGCGTGTGTGTGTGTGTGTGTGTATGTGTGTATGTGTGTGTGTTCATTTTTTTCATTATGCTGGTGTGATATTATTTATTCCCTGTGTTTTCATAGGTGTAGTTAACCTCCTTAGGTTGGAGTTTTCCTTCTAGTACCTTCTGTAGGGCTGGATTTGTAGATAGATATTGCTTAAATTTGACTTCATTGTGGAATATCTTGTTTTCTCTATCTGTGGTGATTGAAAGTTTTGCTTGGTATAGTAGTCTGGGCCAGCATCTGTGGTCTCTTAGAATCTGCAGTACATTTGTCTAGACCCTTCTGGCTTTTAGGGTCTTCATTGAGAAGTCAGGTGTAATTCTAATAGGTCTGCCTTGACATGCTACTTGGCCTTTTCCCCTTGCAGATTTTAACATTCTTTCTTAGTTCTATATGTTTAGAGTTTTGATTATTTTGTGGAGAGGGACTTTCTTTTTCTGGTCCAGTGTATTTTGTGTTCTGTAAGCTTTTTTGACCTTTATAAGCATGTCCTTCTTCATGCTAGGAAGTTTTTCTTCAATTATTTTGTTAAAAATATTTTCTGGGCCTTTGATCTGGGATTCTTCTTCTTCTATTCCTATTATTCTTAAGTTTGTTTTTTATATTGTCCCATATATTCTGGATGTTTTATGTCATGAATTTTTTTAGATTTAACACTTTGACAGATATATCAATTTCTCCTATCATGTCTTCTATGCTTGAGATTCTCTCTGCCATCTCTTGCATTCTGTTGGTGATGCTTGTGTCTGTAGTTCCTGTTTGCTTACCTAGATTTCCATCTCCAGGATTCCTTCAGTTTGTGTTTCCTTTATTGCTTCTATTTCCATTTTCAGATCTTGAACAATTTTATTTATTTCCTTCAATTGTTTATTTTTGTATTCCTGGATTTCTTTAAGGGATTCATTTATTTTCTCTTTAAGGACCTCTATCATCTTTATAAAGTTGGTTTTATGGTTATCTTCTTGTGTTTTGGCTGTGTTGGAATATTTAGGGCTTGCTGTAGTAGGATAGCTGGGCTCTGGAGGATATATTGTTCTAGTTATTGTTGATTGTGTTCTTATGCTGGTTTCTAGATACCTGGATTTGGGGTAATTACAGGTTTAGGTGCAAGTTTCTGAGTTTGTCTTTGTCAAATATTTGTCAGATAGGTTTTTGTTCCCCTTGGTTTCTATTCCCTCTCTGGTCTTCTGGCCTGAGTGGCCTGCACTTCTGGTGGCCACTGAGTCTACTGGTCCAACAGAATACCTCTTCTGGGGTTTTGGCACCATGTGACCTTTGGGGTTCTGGGTGTTGGCACTGTCTCTGGTGTTCTGGGAAGTAGTGTGGCCTCTAGTAGAGCTGAGGGCTTCAGCCAGAGTTCTGGGACAGGATATGGTGATAGGAGGGTATTGGCGAAAAGCTGGATGGACTCTGAGGAAGTGTTGACAGTCTGCCAGTGGGGGCTTACCTGGGGTTCCTAAATCAAATATTTCTTGTGATGCTTTTTAATGCATTCCTTACTGTTTACATTTTAGTTAAACTTGACCTTTAGTGTCACCTAAGATAAGATTAACATAAAAAATTAAGTATTAATATTTTTACATTCATAATGAATATATTTATGTATAATACATATGTAATTTAATTTGTGTTAATATTTCATAGACACTATTATAACCTTCATACAACATTGAGACAAATGAGATATTCCAATTGCATCTATTTGATTGGTGTGGTTATTACTATCAATTTTTTCTCCCTTTAAGTTGGTAAATAACTGAGTAGTAAGTTGTTACTTTGTATTTATGCGAGAAATTCTGTTTTTCCAAAAAAGTATTTTACCTAGGTGCTTTGTATATATTATTAACATTTGTTTGACTAAAATTTTACTTTAGGAATTTGAAGGGATTTTTAAACTTTCTACATTTATTAGGCATCTTTTCATAAGTATTTACCTATTGTCTTTTCCTATAAAAAATGAAAACAAATGACAAAAATTAGGAAATAATTATTTTTAAAAGCAGCATCTTCAATTCATTTGTTCCCTTTGAGGTGTCCTGTGTAATGATGGGGTGCTCAGTGTCCAGACCAGTCTAGCTGGGGACTTCTTCATAAGGGAAGATGGCGGCTGTGGGTTTTAATAGAGTCCCACAGCCTCCTTTCAGGGATTTCTCGTAGGTTCAGCTCAGCGCTTCCCTAGGGCTGTCTCTGGAAAGGGCTTCCCTTGCTAACCATGATGCTGGCTCATATTCCAGTGAGGGGAGGTAGGTTTCCATACTGCAGTGGATATCAAGTTATGTAGGACACTCCCATCCCCACTGCCACCACGGCCACCACTGCCACCCCTGCTACCACTGCCACCCCTGCCACCACTGCCACCCTGCCACCCTGCCATGCCTGCCACCCCTGCCACTCCACCACCACTGCTACCACTTCCACCACTGCCACCCCTGCCACCACTGCCACCCATGCTACCACTGCCACCACTGCCACCACTGCCACCCCTGCCACCACTGCCATCACTGCCATCAATGCCACCACTGTCACCCCTGCTACTACTGCTGATATCCCACCAGCTTCAGTGAAACATATTCCACACCCAACAGCACTTTCTCTTTCTGAGACAGTCATCCCCATTCAAAGTAGAGCTAATCCTGGGTAATACAGCAGCTTGTATCTCATTTTATCTCTGCCTTGTTTGCTTCTAATGTTTGGTCAACTCTCTCCTCAACAGAAATTCAAGGGCAGTTATTTTCTTTCTGAAAAAAATAAAATAAAATTGAACTCAAGCAGGTCATCTCTTCTGAGACCCATTCTTCATTCCGTGACTCATATGTATCCAACCAAAGCCCCAGCCATTTTTGTATTGTTTTGTTTTGTTTTGTTTTTGGTGATAAAAGAGTACTGTTGGATGGATTTTCCTGGAACATGAACAAATATCTGTTCACCCCAAATAGAGTATTGATAAGACACCAAAGGACAATCACACCCAAATATAGTTTGCTGAACCATCAAATTGATTGTGGTCACTCTCAGGAGCATGGGTAACTCAAAGGCTAACTTGCATCACCAAATAGTGCACCAAAGCATAAGAGACAGTGTGGAGAAGCCTCATCCTGCGATCTCTGTGTAACTCCTAGCCAACTATACCAGTCTTCTTCTCAAGCATCAGTCACTGCTTTGTGACCTTAGGGGTCCTGCCACCCTCTGAAACTTCTTAGGCGTTCTCAATCTTGCAAATTTTGTGAGTCTTTTCAGCCTCTTTCCTTCCCCAGAAAGGAAATGTTTCAATTAGAAGAAAATGGCTACACAAAAGGTGCCTAACTCTATACTTTTCATAGGTCTATTGGCAAGATAATTCATTCAACTATGTTTAACTCATTGCCCCTACTACATGGTTTTTAAATTACACTCCACTTTGCAGCTGTCTGACTTAGAACAAATGGCCCAGTTTTGAAATAATCAATTTTTATTTTAAAACAAGGAAAATAATAAAATGATAGCACGTGAATGCAAAGGGTGATGATGCTCTAGAGTAGTTGGCTTCAGAGAATCAAATACACCATGATTTTAGTTCCTTATTCCTCTTCCTTTAAGGCCCATATTCATTTGACTCCTGATAAACTCAGAAGACAGGAATCCCCTCTTTCTTCATATTTAAGGATGCTGAGATCACTAATCAGAGTCAGGAGCACTTCTTTGCCCTGTCTCCTCTCTCAACCCATCTTGAGTCTCTCATGAAAACAATATTGACTTGTCACTCACCATTCCACGCTGAAGAATTCACCACAATCAGGATTTTGATCACTAACCTCAGGACAGAGCAGAGTAAACAGGAATTCCCATTTCTGCCTGTAACTATGCTTTGTACTTAATTCTTCTTTCTGGGGGATGGGTCATCGTATTGACTCAACCCATTACTCCAATGAAATCTTTCAGTGTAAAGAGTCTCAGAACCCTCATATATTTTGTCTCAGTGTTGTGACTGGTCTTCCCTGGGCCTCATCTGCCATCTAGCTCATTTCAGGATGTTTAAGCAAGAGAGGAAAATGGATGGAGCATTGCCATTTGCCAATCTCCATTCAAGTTGAGATTGATAGACCTTATTCTTTGACCTTCTTAAAACATTGCCCTCTACATGTATGAAGATTATAGTTCATCAGTCAAGCACCTGTTATATAAATTCGAATATTTGAGTTTGGATCTCCACACTCAGGTAAAACTTGGACATGGCAGCATGTGACTATAACCGCAATTCTAGTGGGAAATGGAAACAGGCAGACTCAAGGGACTTATTGCCCAACTAGACAAACTGGCAAAATACAGTTTCAGTTAGAGATCCTGTCTCAAAAGTGTAAGATGGATAAAAATAGAAGAAGGAGACATCCAACCTCTGGCCTCTGTACAGAGATGTGCATCAGCAAACATATGGACTCACAGATTTGTACATACAATTTTTTAAAAAGGTAAAATAATGGATGAGTAAAGAAAATGTAGATTGCATTTATGTGTGTATACAAATACATAAATTATAACTTAATGGTTTTCTAATAGATTCGAGGCCTGCTTTACAGGAAGGAAATTCATGCCTGGTACTATAATCCTGGTCAAAATTCCATCAGTAGGGAAGTCGTTTACCTTAGGGTAGAATTTACTACTGTTACTTTGCTCAGTGGTAGTGCTGTCAAAGTGTCTCCTAAATATTCATGTTTATACTCATAGGTTGGGGATGCTCTCAAACTTTGTAGGAGGAGCCTCTCTTTGCAATGGGTAGCAGTCAATGGAGAGATGCATAACTGGTCAAAGTGTTGAGAATAAGAGACCAGGTGCTCCTAAATGGAATATCCTTATCAAACCCAACTTCCTTGCCAAGACTTAGGGAATGCTGTAGAAGAAAAAGCAGTAAGAATGTAAGATATGGAGGATACAGAAGAATACAAATAAAATGTTTTCTTCTGGACATGACATGGCTATTTCACTCGTGAACTTGCACCAGCTGTGTTTATTAGCACAAGACTGGCATAAGATCATGCCATTCAAAATTTGCACATAAGTAGGAGAGAGGCTCTCTAGACTGCATCCCTTGCTGAGGTGCTATTGGCAGTTGATAACTGCTGGGGGAAATAGAACCATTCTTGTTTGAGATGTGCCCAATGAAAGGTTTCCCATGGTCATTGGATGACCCACACCAATGCACATAGGGGTAGCATCAATTGGACTTAGTGGGTTATAAATAAAACCCAAAAGTTAACAAAATAAAACATGGAGAGTCGCTGGGGGTGCCATCAAAGAAGCTGGAAGGGAGAAAACGATGGTGGATAGCTTAGCCCTGTTTTGTATTGCTGTGGTAAAACACCATGACCAAAGGGAACTTGAGAAGATAAGGGTTTGTTTTACTTGTGCTTCTACATCATAGCCCATTATCAAAGGAAGTCAGAGCAGGAACTCAAGGCAGGGACTCAAGCAGAAGCCACAAAAGAGTGCTGCTTACTGGCTCGCTCAGCCTGCAGTCTCAAACCAGACAAGACCACCTGCCCAGGAGTGGCACCCCGCCCGCCGTGAGCTGAGTCCACCTAGAACAATCATCAATCAAGAAAATGAACCAAAGACTGGCCTATAGGCCGCTCTCATGAGAGTATTTTATCATTTGAGAGTCTCTCTTCCCAAATGACTCTAGCTTCTGGCAAGTTGACATAAAACTAATCAGGACAGTGGATGTGATCATATTTCACTGTATACATCTATGACATTCTCAAAGAAAGAATATGATAAAAACATACAAAACAATACATGTACACAATGTATTATTCTTTAACATTTAAAAAGAAGGAAATGTTATCATTTACTATGACATGTATTGACATTTTGTTAAGCAAAGTAACCGAGGCCCAAAGGCAAACATTGCATGTTCTCCTTTACATGTGCCATCTAGAGATTTTGCTAGATTTCTTAATATTTTTATCTATTTGTATTATTTCTTTTTCTCTTCTTTTGGTTTTTCGAGACAGGGTTCCCCTGTGTAGCTTTGCACCTTTCCTGGAACTCACTCTGTGGCCCAGGCTGGCCTTGAACTCACAGATCTGCCTGCCTCTGACTCTCTAGTGCTGGGATTAAAGGCATGCACCACCACTGACCAGCTATTTGTATTATTTCATGTGTATGACTATTTGTCATTTTCTAATTATGTGCACATGTGTATTCTTGGTATTAGCAGAAGGCCAGAAGATGTCAGATCCCTTGGAACTAGAGCTACACATGGTTGTGAGGAGCCCTGTCAGTGCTGGTAACTGGACTTGAGACTTCCGCAAAAGCACAGAGGGTCCTTAGCTGAACCATCTCCCCAGCCCCTCCTGGGTTTCTTACGGCTTGTATGGTATCTTGTCACTGAAGTGTCTAAGGTGTGGAAATTATCTGCCTCAGTGATACCTATCACCACCTCTCCAACAGATCTTAAGATGCTAAGTGCCCAAATGCTCTGCTGATAAAGATCCACCTTAGCCCAGGATGTAGCACACTGAGCCTGTCTCTTAAGGTAAAAGTAAATAATCCTCCATGTAAATTTTCTAATAAGCACTGAAACACTTCTGGAAGACAACACACACACACACACACACACACACACACACATTGAGAGGCAGACATAGAGAGAGAGAGAGAGAGAGAGAGAGAGAGAGAGAGAGAGAGAGATGGAAGAAAGCTTGTACACTGGGGGTGGGATTTAGATTTTCTAATAGTTGTGTTAATAGCATAGACAAGGCATTTACTTCTTGTTGTCTAATTCCCTTTGTCTGATTAAACAATTTGCTGTCAGTGACAATTTAGGATACTATTGGCTAAGTGGTAACTGATTAATGGCTATCTTCCTTTCTTCTCTGAAACTAAGAACTGTGAGTTTTCATTCCTGGTTCTTTCAGATTGTGCTTAGAATACAGGTTCATGGGTTTTAAAAGATTTCCAGGAGGTTCAAGGAATCTTATGGGTCTAAATATAAAGGGGGCTACAGGGGGAACCTTGAGTGCCATTTTACCAGGGCCAGAGTCATGGAGACATGGTGACTCAGTGTTCCTGGGAAGCACCCAGAGTCAGCCTCATTTTCATCTGGATCTAGTGCTGAATGGATACTCCAGTACCGATTGAACAGAGCTTTTTCAATAATCAATATGGCTTGACTCCAAGAAGCCAACTATTTAAATAAGCAAAAAGAAATGCTGCTAACTAGCCTCTACAGTTTGTATCATAATTGTAAACACATTTGGCTAACTAACAACCTATTTATATAGGAAAAACCAGACAATTTAAAGGTTTCATTGCTACAACCTTGATAGTCGTTTGTGCAGATGATGCCCCATGACATGCTGGGATTTACTGTGTTCAAACAAGACTGAACTTGGATGCTCAAGGACTTTTATGGAGGAAAGCTTCCCATTTGAGCTGAGCCTTGGGCTACCTTCACTAAGTACCTTTGGAAGGAAAACAGACATCAAGATTAGCATCTTCACCCTATTGCTTTAGCAATCAGGTTTGTAACAAAGAGCCGGCATGTTTTATCCACTAAAACAGTCATATGAATGACCCTTCATATCCCTCCGGCCTCAGTTCCAAGCTTTCTGCACTCCAAATTATTGTACCTCTGTACATTTCCAGCTATTTCTACTTGCAGCCACGCCCTGAGGTCATATCATGATCATCACCAAAGTAAGAGTATAAATACTCGCCCACCCCTGCCGAGCTTACTACATCCCAGACTGTGCTAAGTGCTTTTCATGCATTATCCCATTTAATTCTTACCACCCGCTTTTGACACAGCTGCTATTATTATCCTTACTTTACAGATTAAGTAATTGAGCTCCAAGTTCACACAGCTCATAACTAAGAGACAAGACTCACACACAGGTGTGTCTCACATCAAAGTACATTTTTTTTTATCAGTTTCACATTTTCCTTTCTCTTTTGTAATCTCTAGTTTAACCTTTCACTGTCTGACTAAAGTCTATACTACCACCAGCCCTGGTAAAACCATGCTAAGATAAAGCTAGAGACAGGCTGTATTAGCATCTTCCTTGAGCTTTCCAGCCTGCCGACCACCTCCAGTCTCACTTCCTCCTTGGCAACCCAGTTGCTGCTGTCAATCATTTTAACTACATGTTTACCAACTCCCTTAACTCCTGATTCCTTAATCTTTTTTCTCCTGCACAAGCTCTGATGATGTCCAGGCCTGCATTTGTACAACCACCTGTTTTTCCTTGCTGCACTGGGAATGCAAAAGCTGCTACCCCCAAAAATTAATTAATTAGCCAGTTACTACTACACATATTTAAATTCCTTCTTCCTGGAGCCTCCTGTTTCAACAGAAATACCCTGCCTTGCTTGGGCAGGCAGTCTTTCCTATCACCCCTGTGAGGTCTCTCAGCTCTGTCTTAGTTTTCAGCCCACCACTAGGACTTCAGCTCATTCTTGCTCTCTCTCTCTCTCTCTCTCTCTCTCTCTCTCTCTCTCTCTCTCTCTCCTGGTGAATAAACAGTCCATGTCATCAGAAAATTGAAATCATTATACACTAACTTCAGTTCTCCTCTAAAAATCCCTGTGCTCTCATTATGTCTCTCTCTAGTAGCTAGATTTTGAGAATCCTGGTCTACAACAGGACCAGGTACACTTAGTCAAAAGACCCAAGTCTATTTTGCCATGAAGTTCCTCTTGTGTCTGTAGATTCACAGTCAATGGTTCTTTCCCTGAATCCCTGACAAATTTCCATGGCCTCTCAGAAAAGTTCCCCATTCCCTCTTGACTCCTGAGATTAATGGACACTTGGAGTTTCTATAGTACTTAGAAGCACACCCTCCCTTGAATTCTGTGAGGAAACACTCTTAGTCTTGGGCGATTTCAGGGTCTTCTGTTTGGCCATTTTCTCATTTTGTCAGGATACACTCAATCTTGGACAGGTACTCAAGTTCTTCCTGTGACCCTCTTTTCTTCCTCTATTTATTTTCATCCTGTGAACAAATTTGAGCAACATGTAAATGCAAATGCTATGTGTATTAATCTGTTTCGAGTTACTACAACAGAATACCTGAATGTGGGTAGCTTATAAAGAAAAGAAGTTTTGTTGTTGTTGTTGTTGTTGTTGTTGTTCAGAATTTCAAAGGCTCAAAGTCCAACAATGAACAGCCCCATTTGTCTGGCTTTCTGACCATAGCACCCTGGATGTATAACAACACTATATGGTGTTGAAAGAGAACTAGTTGAGTGCAGAAGGGATCACATGAATGGTGTGACCTCCCTTTATGACAATCTACTATTGCAATGACCAACTCACTCCAGGAAGCCATTGATTTATGAGAGTAGTTCCCTTATAAACTGATCTATTTTCTAGGGGTCACCTCATTGAGGTTCCACAATTTCTTAACATTGCCATACTGATGAGCAAACCTCCAGCACAGTACTTTAGGAAACAATTCAAATCAGGTTCAAACCACAGCCATATGCAGCCTAATGAATCAAAAAAAAAAAAAAATCAATATTCTTTGTCTTCAAGTCCAGATTTCAACAAAAGGCCCAAGAACTACATGTCAAAAATAACTCCACTGCCTCCTCATAATTAGTTAATGATGCTAACTAATGTTGATCAAGTCTCCTGAATTGGAAATTTAAGAATCAAATTACAATTTTTCCTTCTCAGTTACTCCCATATACATGCCCAAAGGAGAAGAAATGAGTACTATTGATAAAAGCTCATTCATTCCCAAAAATTTATAAGAAATCCCATCCACATGAGGAAAATTATTCCAACATAGATGTCCCAGTTGGACATATTGACTCTGTCATATGTAGGGAGTAGAAGGAGATGTAATCTATGATAGACTCTGTCTTCATGGCTCTTAACATTCTCATGGAGAGGCATGGATATGAATAAAGTCAGAATCAGCTAGGTGAAAAGTTGCATACACATCAGAAAATAATGATTGAGTTAATAAATGAAAGGTGAGAGATAGAGTTGAACAAATAATTAAGCCTATACAGAGTTCTGTAGTCAAAGACTGGGGATAGAGACATTATAAAACATAATTGCCACTGAAAAGCCATTGTGACAAAAGTAGAAACTGATATGAAATTGTTCAAAATGAGACTGTAATAGGGGGAAAAGTAGGTCATACAGAGCCTAGACCATATAAAGGAAGTATGTCTCTGTCCATTACAATAGCAGTGGCAAGATGATAAAGACAGTTATGGAAGCTAAGTATGAGACAGACAGATAGGAAGACAGATATATGACAGATAGACAAACAACAAAAGAGGGAGTAGTCAAATTTGTATTTTGAAAATGACTTGGGCTATATAGCATGGCCATCAGCTTGTTTAAGTGCAAGTTAAAACAGAGGAATTTTTGTGCAGCTGTGTTCACATCTGTATCATAGTAGGAGTGATATAGCTTGGGTTAGGATAAGAGGATGGAGTCTGAAGACTTGTGGCTAGATTGGTATGTCATTTAGATAGTAAATGCAGTGGGACACAGGGGTGTGCTGTGATAAACAATGAAGAAAAGTATGCTGTATCAAATTCCTACAGAGGTTCTTTGCTTTTGTATGAGGCGTGGTGACTCAGAGACTAGAAGAAGGTGGTGTGGAATAAAAAATGGTACTGGAGAACTATTGGGAAGACTTTGGTTTCAATTCTGGAAAACTGATTTACAGAGATTCCTGCCTTCCAAGAAGAAATGTTTAGTAGTCTGGAAGTTATAGGAAAGAGGAGACAGCATATCAATGTGTGTGCTGATTGCATTCAGGGGGTCATTGAAGTTGTAGTGGTGATGAGACTATCCAGGGAGAAAACCTGAGTGAACTGAGAATTGAGCCTATGAAATGTTGAGCAAAGAGGAAAACAGTTCAGAAAATCTATAGAAGAAATATCAAGAGGAGTAGGAAGAAAAGAGGGCTGTATAGCCTCTGGAAGCCACAGGCAGATGTTGTGAGTAGGAAGAAGTGACCATCAGCACTATGTTGAGTTCCAGAAAGGCTTCTGTAAATACCTCTATTCAGTGAGTTACTTAAAAGTGGGAATATCAGAACCAAAGCCACATTAGATTGGCTGAGAAATAAATGAAAATGGCAAATCAAAATGTTTTCTTCTAAGGATTTTAATGAAAGTGGAAGCAGTAAGAGCTAGAGGGAACGTGGAGCCAGGACTGGACTTTACTTAGTGGAAAGGGCTTGAGCACAATTAAAAGCTAATGGGAAAATCTAGCTAACAGGAAGAATCTATACACAAGAAAATGGAGAAAGCATTGCTGTGAATTTTAATGCTGTTGAGGAAGCAGAATGAGATGGACCCCGTGATCCAGGCAAGGGTGACCTAATCTCTCAGAAAAGAAATTGTTTTTATGGTTGTAGACAAAAAAGGAGAGATCTTAGGGTTGATGCTGATCATTCACATATTTACAACTAGAAGAGAAACAGTCTGTCATCCTTATTTTTTATTAAGGTGGATGTGGAAAGAAATATAGTAAGCAAGAACTATTGCTTCCAGAAATATGGAATCCATACACTTTTCTTTATTCAATTAATATCCTTGAACAGTATAAAAGACAAATAGAAGAAGACTGAATATTGAACAGAAGAGAAGAGACTGGCTAGGGCCTTGGATATTAAGAACAACATAGCAATGCACTCCCCATTTTTTTAACCACACACACACACACACACACACACACACACACACACACACACACAGAGGAGGGGAAGAGAGGGGGAGACTAGAAATATCAATAGGTTCAAATTTTTAAAAATGTCTCAACAAAAGTTGTTCCTTGTAGCCCAAGTGTCAGGAAGCACCAGCCTAGATAGACAGAAGACTTGATACAAAATCATTGCAAAACATCAAGGAAGAACTAAGGTTTCCACATAGTCATACCAAGACAGCTAGGAAGTTGAGGCTGAATTTAAGGAATACTTGAATGTTTCTCTAATGTGCAGTGCTAACAGAGAAGGTTGTGAGACAAAAGATCAATGTCACCTAAACACTATTGTGGTATTAGAGGACTTGTTGCAAGGCCAAGTATAGACATGAAAGTTCTATCTCTATCTAGAAATAATAAAAATTCGCTCAACCTGAAGAGCCAAAGGAAGCCAAGTTGTGAATCTGAACTTTTAACCTCAGATTCCAAGGACCAGGAAGCACCCATATGTAGTTGGAGTTTTCCTGCCTGGCCCACAGTCAGGACAAATCTCTCTCACCTGCCAGTCCCACAGTCACTCAGACCCAACCAAGAAAGCACACAGAAACTTACATTGTTTAGAAACTGTATGGCTGTGGCAGGCTTCTTGTTATCTACTTCTTCTATCTTAAATTAACCCGTTTCTGTTAGTCTATACTTTGCCACATGGCCTGTGGCTTACCGGTGTCTTTACATGTTGCTTCTCATGGTAGTGGCTGGCAGTGTCTCTCCCCAGCCTTCTACTTCCCAGAATTCTCTTCTCTCTTGTCCCGCCTATACTTCCTTGCCTGGCCACTGGCCAATCAGAACTTTATTTACACAGAGCAATATCCACAGCACTTCCCCTTTTCTTTTTTTTTAAGGAAGGTTTTAACATTTACGTAGTACAATTACATATAACAAAACAATTATCAAGCAAGAATTACAGGTACAATTTTAAAGCAGATATCCTATCTACCTTATATTTGTAAGTATAAGGTTTTATATCTAACTTATCTTTTATCATAACTGAGGAAATTATAACTATCTAGTCTTCAACCACATCAAAGACCTCAGAAGGATATAATATTACCTGAGAACCGGGAGAAGGATGCAAGCATTTTTTGGGAGTCTTGCAAGAGTAGACAGAGACAGCTGGCAGCCTGGACAGTCACCTAATGTTCCTTTGTAAAGTTGGGGCATTTGTCTTTAGCCCACAGGGCTAGAGTCTCTCGATCACTTTTCTCAGTGTCCTGTAGAATGTCTGGCAGTTTCCTCTGCGAAGCAGGAACCTGAAGGACCATTTTGTCAAGCAAAGTTTAGTGGTCACCTTTCTATGGGTTCTGCATGTCCAGTTGATCAAGCAGTCCAGGCAAGAACAGTTTCTTGCCCAAATGGCTATTTTTGCAAAGGTGAAGATAAGATATGAAGTGTCTTCAATGCCCATTCTCCTCTCTGAAGTAAATTGGTGCTGCCAGGAGCAGACATGTCTCACTGTCCAGAAAGTCTAAATTTTAAAAATAGTTTAAATGCCATATTCTGTAGACCTTTGAAGTGTTTGAAGATTACCTGTCTATCTGAAATATCTCTGTGTATACCTAGAAGACTTAACTAACATGGCTACGAGTATGATTATCATAGATGACTAATTATTAATCTATTTTTAATTATCCATTTCAATTTAAAATGAGCTATATAAACATAATACCTTAAACATGAGTAGAAATATGCACACAGTATAACAAAATTAACTTTAAGTTTGTATTGATAGACTAAAATCTGAACCAATGTAAAACATTTTAAACAAGTTGTTGCTCTTTAGAAGTAAGTTCCCTAATCTACCCTTTCATCCTATTATATCTATATCATATCCCCCTTTCTTCTTTAGAAAGAGATCTCATTTATAATCAACCTGCTTTAAAGAAAAATATTTGTTTTTCTCTGTCCCACACCAGAGGGCTCTTTTGATTTGGGACACAAGAATCTCTTAACCTTTTCTTTTAGCACTATGTCTGGGTTTAGAGAAGGAGTGAGCCAATTCCATTTCCAAAGCCAGCTTGATAATTTTGGGAATGTGGGCGTAGTTTCTCTTACTACTTCCTGCTGGAGGGGGGCGCTGTATCTTATGGGGATACAAAGAAAATTTTAGGATTATAGAGTAGTCCATTAGGGTGAACTTCTGAGCCAGTTGTCTTGAAACCATTCTGGATGTCAGATCATCTGGGCCATGGTGTCATCAGAGACCTTTCAGGTGGTCTTGGCTGATCAAACCTGATGTATCTTAATCTGGAACAAATCCATAGCCTCTGGCTTTCTGTGGAAACAAAAGCAGAGACTCTTTTCCAAAGCAACATATACTTATATCCAAATTTTGAAGTCAAGGTACCTTTAAAATTTATATATTTGTTTAACTCAACAGCTTTTACGATCAAATCTTTTTTTGCAATTAAAAATCCAAAAGACAACATAAACCAGATTCTCTGTGTAATATCCATCTTTGGAAGACTGAAACACCGCTGTGGCTGCCGGCTCCACCCACCTCAGCTTCCCAACATGGCTGTGGTACAGTTTACCGCCAGCTCTGGGTCTGGAGCCATGTGTACCATCAACTATCAGAAGCAGTTCTATCAAAGCAGTGCATAGCCCAGAAACTTTTTTTAAAAAAACTAGCAAAGGCTAAATCTACCACGTAGTACAGTAAAGTGCCGCTTGTAGATTCCTCATTCCTGCTACACTGCAGGTCAGATGCACACGCCAGGAACCCACCATAGTACCTCAAACCAGCAGGCTGCTGCCAACTTGAGAGAGACAACTAGGAAGCTGTTTTTAGCTCGTCTTAGAATCTTTTTTCTCAGGCTTTAGGTGGAAATTCTTGCCCCACATTGGGCGCCATTTGTAGTTGGAGTTTTCCTGCCTGGCCCACAGTCAGGACAAATCTCTCTCACCCGCCAGTCCCACAGTCACTCAGACCCAACCAAGAAAGCACACAGAAACTTACATTGTTTAGAAACTGTATGGCTGTGGCAGGCTTCTTGTTATCTACTTCTTCTATCTTAAATTAACCCGTTTCTGTTAGTCTATACTTTGCCACATGGCCTGTGGCTTACCGGTGCCTTTACATGTTGCTTCTCATGGTAGTGGCTGGCAGTGTCTCTCCCCAGCCTTCTACTTCCCAGAATTCTCTTCTCTCTTGTCCCGCCTATACTTCCTTGCCTGGCCACTGGCCAATCAGAACTTTATTTACACAGAGAAATATCCACAACACCCATATATTTTTGAGACTGAGAGGTCTTAGTGAGTGGAATCTTCCAATTATAACAGAGGACTTAAGGAAGATCTATATTCTCACAGCACAATATCCCAAAGGTCCAGTTTTAAGAAAAATAATACACAACCCCAAACAGAATAATCTCAATCCATATGAGCTAGCAGAGCCAGTAGATTCCAGCACAGAGATGACAGATGTTAGGAATATGGGGCAAAGATGTAACACAAGCATTGTTTTTAAATGCTTTTAAATGCTTTCAGTAAATAACTAAACATGGTTTAAACAAAGGAGAAAATAAGAAGCAAAATGACACAATGGGGGGGTGGTGAAGGAAGGGAGAGAGAGAGGAAGGAAGGTGGGCATGATGGTACACACTGTAATTCCAATGCTAAGTGCTCAGGAGGCTGGAGCAAGTAAATGGCAAGCTTGAGGCCAGTCTGGCATCCATAGCAAGTCATATATGAGAAAGCAAAAATAAAATAAGACAGAAGTCTTAATAGGAAATTCTCCACTGGAAAACAGAGGTATCAATGGTAGGCAAATAGAAACCTACAGCAGAAAAAAATATAATAATATAGACAAAAAGGAAACTACAACAGTGTTTGGTGTTTATAGAACATTGGAGAGTTCAGGGGGGGTGGGAATCATGAGAATAAAGATAGAAAAGTATAAATTAGACCACCTGAAATAAAAGAAATAAAATTGACTTTAGAAATTAACACAGCGTCAAACATTAGTGGAAAAGATATTCAAGCCAGAAGAATAACAGAAGATGCAAACAAACATAGCATTGGAAAGCTCCTCAAAGAAATACTGGATGAAAACTTTCAAAATATTACAAAACATATAAAATTATGGATTTATGATGCTGAGTAAAATCTAAGCCAGACAAGCCAAAACAAACACAAGAATATGCACAGTATAGTCAAATAGGAGGAAGGTGCAGGCATAGAAGTTATCTTCAAAGTTGTGACAGCAATGCCTTGTCTTTGAGAGAAATACAGTTTGAATACAGATATGTTATTAGAAACTTTGGAAGCAAAAAAAAAAAAAAAAACAAAAGAACAAAAACAACAATAATAAAAAAGTAAAATTCCCTCAGTGCTGAAAGAAGAGATTTTATACCCAGCAAAAATACCATCCACAAAATGAGAGACACTCAAGAGAGTTAAATTAGAAACAAAAACAATAAGAAAAGAGTATACCATTAGATCTATCTTTAAATAACAAGTACAGGAAATTCCCTAAACACAGACAAAATGATAAATAGAAAGAATTTTGGAATATCAGGCAAGAAAGTACAGCAAATAAGCAAGCAAGCAGACAGGCAAACAAATCAGGTCTATACAATAGCTTTTCCTATCCCTTGACTTTAAATTATGCTTGATGGTAGAAGAAAAGAAGATAAGCATATACCTTCTTTCATTCCTTCCTTCCTTCCTTCCTTCCTTGCTTTCCCTTTCTTCCTTCCCTACATTCTTCTGTCCTTCCTGTCTCCTTTTCTTCTAATTTTCTCTTGGTTTCAACCATAGTCTTATTTGCTCATTGACAGCTTCTTAAAAATAATGGCTATGTTACAAAAATTTACAGACAGGTAAGGTCTGTCAGAATATATGTGAAGAGAATATTTAATGTGAAGTGTGAAGTAATTATATAGTCATGTTCACAGTGAAAACAAACAAAAAAGCATACCATGTGGGCATTAAAGGAAAGTTAGTACACCTATATCAATACCAGATAGAGTATAGTTTAAAGCAAACAAAATTGTTAGCAGACATAATGTCATTATATAATTTAGAAAGTGTCAACCTACAAAGAAGTGGCAATCATAAATGAGAGTTTATACATCAAAAAAGCCCAGAGCTATCTGTAGCCCTGTACAAAGGAAAAAGTTGACAGATATATAAGGGGAATAGATAAATCCACAATTACAATTGAGGACTCCACTCCTTCCCCCACAACATTAACAGCACAGCTAGACAGCATTCAACAAAGATTTAGAAGAACTAAGTGGCATCATTAATCACTGTTCTAATCAACACATCACCCAATAACTGCAGATACATTATATACTCTTTTCAAGTAATCACAACATATACATGAAAATAGATCAGACCCTGAGCCATAAAATTAACCTTAATAAATTAGTCATATAGAATATTCTTTGATGCTAGTGAAAATCAAATTGGAAATCCGTAACAAAAATTTAGCAGGAAAAAATCTTCAAACACTTAGAAACTAAACAATATGCTTCCTATTACTCAACATGCTTTCAATTAATCATACATCAAAGAGAAACTCTTTATAGAAAAATTTAAAATCATTGAATTAGAAAATCAAAATCTGCAAAATACACCTAAAGCAGTACTTAAGAAGGGAGAAATATAAAGGCAACTGGGACACATCAGGAAGGGAGAAATTATAACTTATGGATTCATCTCAAGACTTAAGGGGAAATGTCAAATTCAAAGCAAGAAACAGGAAGGAAAAAAACAAGAATAACAACCAATAACATTTGATACAAAAGTGATAAAGAAAATCAATGACATAAAGATCTAGTTCTTCAAGATATCAATAAAAGCGACTAACCTCTAGAAATACTGACTAAAAAAGGAAAAAGAAAACCCACATAAATCCACACAAATTTCTAATATGAAGAATGACTTAGGCATTGCAGACACATGAAGACAATAAAGAAATGGTGCCTATAACTCAAAGACACACTTTGGACAAGTATGTGAGTTGTGTAAAGCATGCAATACACAAATTACAGTCAATCCAATGTGAAATAGGTCACTAGCTGTATAACTATTGCTAAAATTGAATTCATTATTGAATCATCAGTTCCTCCCCCCAAAAAATGCAATACTGGTCAGAAATTTTCACTGGTAAATTTTACTAAGTCTTTAAGATAAGCTAACATAGATTCCACATAATCTCTTACTGGGAACATTCTCCAACTCAACATATTAGTATTTCTAAAGACTGAGAAAGCAAAGGCTGCAATATGTAACCACAAAGATTAATATGGAGAATCTTGCCAAGATGGAGGGATTCTATTTTGACTGTCTCAATGGTGACATCCTGCTTTTGGTATTGCACCATAATTTTGCAAGATATTATCAATGGAGGAAAATTAAATGAAGATTACAGGGAATCTGTATTATTTCCTACAACACTGTGTAAGTTGATAATTATCTCAAAAAATGTTTTCTTGAAAAAACAGAGTAAGATAGAGGAGGTGTGTTTACATATTTGAAAAGTAGGAAGTGATTCCAGAGAACATAAAGATTGAATTGGCCAAAATTCCTAAGAGCATTCCCAACTTTGCCTCCACACTCTTCCCACCCCTTTTTGAATGGATATGGAAGGCCTTGCTTATAATAAGCAATCTTTTAGACACAACACTTCCTCCATATCTTCTTATTTATGAGTCTATTACATCAAGCTTCCCTGAGAAACAGAATCAACAGAAAATGAGCATCTGTAGACAGATGACAGAGACAGGTACATACACATTTAAGTGACTATCTCACATGATTTTGTATACTTTGAAGTATATAAGTCTGAAAACCAAAGGGAGACATTGGTGGTGAGTGGAGTCAATGTTGCCACACTGTCCAAAGGGAGGCTATAGATAGAACCAATCCCTCTCTTGTCATGGTATGAAGACATTTGTTTTCTACTTTTAAGGTCTTCAACTGACTCGATAAAGTCCACCTATAATAGGTAAGTGAGTCTGCTTTCCCCCAATCTATTGAATTCAAACAATGGCTTCACAGTGACATCTGGGTTATCACTGTATCAAATCTATACCAAAGAAAAGAGTAGTGATTCTAGCTCTGTTGACATAAAACTAGCCACAACACTGACTGTAACTGGAGAGATTGCCGCATAGTCTTCTAAGTAAGTAGAATGGTGTCCTTCAGTGCTAGGATAGTAGATGTGAATTCATACTATCTGAAAATTACAGATATGAGGCCATGTTCATTCTGGTATCCACAGTATATGATGATATTCATGAGGTTTCCACATATCTGTACATCTTCAAAGAAGATTGTAACATTGTAGTGCTTGATAATGTAGACAGCCCTGCTGTATCTTCTTTTTTTTTTTTAACCTCAATCCCTGTATCTTCTTAATTTTGATTTATGTCTAATCTGTTTTTACCTCCTGGTTTACTCCAGGTTGTCTCCACTCATCTAAGCCCTCCAAGGCTCATTCATTTTCTCTTAGTCTGTAGTTATATAGCTTTCTATTTATAATTAAAAACCTTCCATTTGAGTAAACTTGGAAATACCTAAGATGTAGGTGGGAAAAAAAAAGAAAAGATGATGAAATGGAAGTGAACATTATAAGACAGAATATTTAAAGGAAAGTAAAACAGCAGGATGTGCTAAGAGGAGGTGAAACAATTACCCTTTGGGGAAATCCTTTAAGCCAGGAAGTAAACAACTCAAAATAGCTTTAGGAAGTCCCTGAAATTGACAAGATTCACTAGCCCCCTCCCTCTTCAAGCTTAATGACTGATGAGTCCATCTCAGATAAGGCAAGCTTCCTAGAAATTTCGCAGATTAACCAAGCCTCCTGAAGAAACAGAGACTAGCTAAGATGCCTGAAGGAGTTCAGACCAACTGAGATAACCTACAGAGGTCATTGAACAGCTTGTTGAAGGGCCTGCAGGGTGTGCAGCATGCTCTAGATTTTCAGCTTCTGTGAACTTTCCAACAAGTTTGGTTGGGCTTTTGTTGATGCAACTGTCTGAGTCATTTCTGCTCCTTTTAGTAATGCTTCACACATGTCCCTGTAAGTAACTGCCATAACACTCATTGGCTCACCAAATCATGCATTGCTGGTATATGTACCTTTTCTGACGGTCATTCACTATCTGGGGCAAGTAGACATTTGTTCACATCTCCCCGGTAAAGGTATAGTGTCACAAAACACTCATGTGACACATCTGAAATACCTCTGGTTACTGAAACAAAATGTAAAAGAACAACAATGGAGTGGAGAGAAGAAACTAACTACCTCAGCTTATGTATACACAGGAAATGTCCCACATTCACATTCATCTACACTTGGACTCCTGATACTTAGTCTCAGTATGACACCTGATTCTTCTGTCTCTGAGACTGGTTCCCTGTTACCTGCTGTGGCTTGCTCAGTTCTCAGTGTTGGATGACCTCTGTCCCTTTGCTCCATGGTCTTTACAAGGACAAAGTGAAAGGGTTTTCTGGCACAACAGTATTTTAGCGATTGGGAGCCAAGTAATACCACAAAGTCACACCATCAACAGAGCTTACATAAGAGATATATTGGGGAGAAACAGAATGGTGGCTGCCACTGAGTGGGAACAGAGACAGCAGTGGGCTGGGCAGAGAGGGTGGGCTTTAAGGAGTTTGGTGAGCATGCACAGTGAGCTAGTGAAAAACAGAAATCTTGCTTGGCTGTTAGCCCTGAGTCATGGGGATAGGGATTTCAAGTCCCAGGTTTGGGGACAGGCCATGGGCAGGGTGATTTTTCACTGGCCTTTTACCCAACATTAAATAGCTTTGTCTCTCCATCCTGCAAAATCGGGGGCCCAATTAGCATGGTGAATGCTAGTATTATTTTGCCCAAACTGCCTCTTCCCTAGCATGATCCCTGGTTTATTCCCCTTTGTGAGTCTAAAAACCTGCCTGAAACTGGAAGGATCACTTCTCCAAGAGCATACCTAGCTCTTGAAACCCCTCACTATAAATGCAGGGTCTTCTCCCTGGCCCGTGAGTAGGCTTCTACTAACTGCTGGCATAGACCTGCCAATACTGTGAGTATCAGTCTCTCTGTGCTGTCAGTCAGGAGGACCTAAGACTGTCTATAGCCTCGCAGCTTCCTACAACCCCAACTCTTGCTGAATGTGCACCCGGAGAGGCTGACTTGGGATCTCTGCACTTTTCCTGTGGGTCCAGTCTGTTCTCCATTCCAGCATCAGCCCTTGGACTTCACCACACTGTTCAGCTTGTACTCAATAACAGAAGGCTTACCAGTCCTTTTAGTCTAAGATCTGTTCTCCTAGGTTCTACTGCTGACTGAAGGATGTTTAATATATCCGCTAAAACAAGGATTTACAGGGTCAGACTGACCTGGTTGCCATGTGGATTTGAGCAGGGCACAGAATAACCCCATAGCCTCTGTGATCTGGTGTCACAGTGTTTCTGAAATAGTGGAACATATTCAGAGTTCAACACCATGTCTATTACAGAGTCCCCAGCCAATGTCTATGATCAGCAGAGCTCAAATTTGAATCCTGGGAGGGATAGGCTTCTTAGTATTGGCTAAGCAGCCATTTGGATTAGACAAAGCTCTGATTTGCACTGCTTATTGATTGTCATGGTGTAAAGGCTTACATCATAGCCAGTTTAGTGTGGCTAATGTAATGTTTCTGAACACATTGTTGAGAAACACAAATACCACAGTACAGTGTAAAATTGGGCAATAGTACACATCAATATTGGAGTTACCAGTGGTGTAAAAGATAATGGAGTTTATCTGCAACAGTAGCTATGCCTTTTCCAAAGCCTGCTACAAAGAATTCCTTTCTACCCACACTCATCCTGAAGCCACTTCTCCATGGTCATCTGTTAGACAGCTGGGTCCTTCACTCACAGGGTGGTCTCGTCTATGCAAATGAACTGTTGCAGGTGATTCTAATCTATGAAGAAGTAGACGCTCCTCAACTGGACCATCCATCCCCTCGTAAGGCTGATTACAAGCACTGTCTTTAGGGAGCTTCCTAGCATTTTCTATGTCACTGTTTATCTGGAAGCTTTATGAACATCTGCAGGAAACCTCTACTTCTTAGAAGTGGCCCCAGGACTTTCATTTCTGTTTATTAAGACCAATACTTCCAAGAATAACAGCTAGAAAAGCTGATTTTTTTAAAAAAGCAAGAAACATCTGCTGGCAGGTATTAAGAACTTTCTGAAGCAGCCAAGATTCCAGGTCTATGATCCTTCAGGGAACTACAAGGGGTTTTCCCAGTTACCAGTTGCCACCTTGGTGTGCAGTAAAGAAACCAGATGCCCACCACACTCCAAAATGGAACAGAACCCAATAAAATCATCCGCTAAGTTGAGCTTTCCATATACCTAATGGAACAAACTTTATAATTTAGGCCAATGAGGGATCCAAACTGACAAAATGAACAGGGTGAAAGGAGAGGCATACTGTGTGCCTGCTTCCCTAATGAGGAAATGGGTTATTATTAAATTATGTAAGAAAGGGGAGTAAGAAGCAGAGGGAAAATAAAGAATATAAAAAGGTAAGCAGGGGGTTGGGGATTTAGCTCAGTGGTAGAGTGCTTGCCTAGCAAGCACAAGGCCCTAGGTTCGGTCCTCAGCTCTGGCAAAAAAAAAAAAAAAAAAACAGGTAAGCAATGCTTTTGTCCGTCTGATGATGATGAGAACAAGACCTGGGAGTCTTAGTAACATGTTTTCATTTGTGATCTCTTAAACAAACAGCTAGAAATGGGCTGAAACCCAGAGTAGTGATCTTTTCAGAAACTAAGCACAGGCTCAAGTCAGTCTCATTCCCCAAATAATTGAGGTTATTTGTCTCATTGTAGACACCTACTGTGTAACAGTCATTGAGACTTGTGACTATGGTGTGTGACTCTACAATGTATTTTCATGCTCAATGTCCAACTTTCAACACAATATTTTTAAATACACACACACATGAATGCACACACACTGCACTTCTAATGCAACAATGTGAGAAGCCTGATGATCATCATTTCATCATAACGAGCAATATACTGAACAAACAAACAAAAAACTCTTTTTAGAAGTAAACACATAGAGGAAATCATTGCACCTGAAATGTTTAGAAAGAAACAAGCTGATACAGGGAATAAGAACTCAGCAGAACAAACACATGAATGCAGACATTTCTGCAGGGAGAGGCCAGGGCAGAAAAAGCTAAAACTGGTTGCTGGAGGCTCAGAGTAGCAAACTGTGAGCTGAGTTACAAACTACAGGTGGCAAGCACAGGA
The DNA here is from genome assembly GCF_903995425.1 of Onychomys torridus. Lineage (NCBI taxonomy): Eukaryota > Metazoa > Chordata > Mammalia > Rodentia > Cricetidae > Onychomys > Onychomys torridus. The sequence goes on along the minus strand of NC_050451.1, from coordinate 9,022,818 downwards.
GGGACCCTCGGTCTCTGTGATCTTTACCTCCAGGAGCTCTATCTGCTTCTTAAAATGGGTATCAGGGAAACCTCCTTCCATGCTCCTGGCAGTGGCAGAGGAAGAGCAACAATGTGAAAATATGTCAGAATATTCCACTCACAAGTGGATGGTGTTACTATGACAAATGATTTTATTCAAGTCTGAAACATTGGAGTTTTATCAGAGCCTAGTCAACTAGAAGAAAAGGAAATATGGCACTCCAGCATGCCTCTAAGATTGAATATCTGCTGTTACCTGGAAAGAGATGAAGGTGACTGAGATGCACTTATAAAGTTTATAACCAATGGGATAGGCTCACACAAAGATGAAAACTAGATCATATGACTACAGAGTATTTTTCCCACCCACACATACCCTGACAGATTTCTGGGGGGCTTTTTTTTAAAATCAAGTATCTTTTATTGAATATATCATTTCATTCTTGCAACAAAAAAGTTGTAAAGCATAAAACCCAGTTTTAAGATACAGCAAACACTAGAATCCATCTCATGCATGTGAGGGATATTGGAATAATTAGGACTAATTGTAAAGCATTATGATTAACACATTGTTCTAGGTCAGTTTCTATTGCTGTGATAAAGACTATGTGAAAAGCAAGTTAGGGAGGACAGGCTTTATACGACCCTGCAGGTCACAGTCCATCCCAAAGGAAAAGAAGAAAGTCAGAGCAGGAACTGGAGGCAGGAACTGAATCAGAGGACACCGAGAACAGCACATAGGCAAGAACAGGAGAGAACTGACTTTCCATGGCTAGATCAGCTTGGTTTTGTTTATGTAACCCAAGACCACCTGTCCAGGGGTGGCACCACTCACAGTGGTCACAGACATCCCACATCAATCATTAACTGAGAAAATAATAAGACTTAGCCACAGGCCATTCTGATGGAGGCACTTTCTCAGTTGAGGCTCCCTCTTCCTAGGTGAACCTAGCTGGCTGGCTTCAAGTTGAAAAAACAAAACTAACCAGCAAATGTATGTGTTATGATTCTCATTCAAATGAGCAGACATCATGTAAGAACAGGGAAATAATGAAAGCAGAGATATAGAATTGTTCTTTTTAAAGATTCAAAAGGAAATAATGGAGTCCAAAAACATAACAAACAGAAATGAAGAACATCTTTGAATAGCTCATCAGTAAACTACATCTAGCTGAGTAAAAATTTCTGAGCTTGAGAAAATGACATTGAAAATGTTCAACACTGGGAATAGAGAAGAAAGAGACAAAAACAAAACACAAATAGAATAAAATATATATCCAACAACTATGCAACAATTACCAACAGTGTTGCCAATGAATAATGGAATGCTAATAAATGAACAGAATAAATACTTAGAACAGCAATGATTGAGCACCTCTAATTAATGTCCAATCACAAACCCCAAACCAAAGAGAACTTCATGCAGGATGACCCTTACTGAGCCCCCCTCACCAAGTTACACTTAGGATTATATTATTCAAACTAGACACAATAAAAATAAAGGGGAAAATGCTCATCGAAGCCAGAGGGAAAACAGTGTCTTACCTACAGAGGAGCAAATGGGGTTTGTTCCTTGGATTACGTCCAACTTATCCTTAGAAGCTGTGGAAATCAAAGAGGGGGTGAAATATTTCAAATGTTGAAACGAAAAAAATAAGGAAAAGAAAACAACAACCTAGATTTCTATAGACAACAAAATTACCTTTCAAAGATGAAGGAGAAATAAAAACTTTCACAAAGAAACAAAAATTGAGGCAATTTATTGCCAGTAGCCCTGCCTGGCAAGACATGATAGAAGAAGTTCTTCAGAGACAAAGAAAATGACATAGATCAGAAAAATCTAATAAACAAGGGAAGATGATTAAAGAAATAAGTAGTGGTAAAATAAAAATGTATTTTCTTCTTATTGACTGAGATAAAATATAATAATTTGTATGAAATAAAAAAGCAACAATACTTTTCAATAATTATACTTACATATGAATGACATGAATGGAAATGATTATATAGAGAATAAGAATGAGAAATTATAAAAATTTGCTGTGACCTGTGTGCTGTGGATATCACTCTGTATAAATAATGTGCTGATTGGCCAGTAGCCAGGCAGGAAGGATAGGGTAGGCGGGACAAGGAAGAGGAAAATGCTGGGAACAGGAAGGCTGAGAGAAGACACCGCCAGCTGCCGCCATGACAAGATGTAAGGTACTGGTAAGCCACGGGCCACGTGGCAAAGTATAGATTAATAGAAATGGGTTAATTTAAGATAAAAGAAGTAGATAACAAGAAGCCTGCCATGGCCATACAGTTTATAAGTAATATAAGTCTCTGTGTGCTTACTTGGTTGGGTCTGAGGGACTGTGGGACTGGCGGGTGAGAGAGATTTGTCCTGACTGTGGGCCAGGCAGGAAAAAATCTAACTACACCTGTGAGGTTGTGATATGGTCTGACATTATCTGGAAGTGAACTTGGATTAGTTGTAGATCACAAACACCGGAATAACTAGTAAACAGCAAAATAGAAGTATAAATGATATGCTAAAAATGGATAGAAAATTAAGTTACATAAAAATGCTCAATTAAAAAGACACAAAAGGTAAAAAGTAAAAAAGAAAGAATAAAACAGTAATAAATATGACAAACAATCCAACCATAGTAGTAGTCTGTTGCAAGCATTCATGATCTAAATGTATAATTTCGAAGGATGTTGTCAGAGTAGATAAGAAAGCAAGACTTAATGAAATAATCTCTAGAAGACACTCGCATTAAATTTAAAGCATATGTAAATTAGAAGGAAAGGAAAGGAGAAAGACATACCATGGTAATCCCAATCCAAAGAATGAAGTTATACTAATTTTGGAGCATGCATCAGTAGTTTAAAAAAAAAAAAAAAACCTATGAGGGACGAAGAAGGGTATTTTATAATGATAAGGCAATTGGTTACAAAATGCATAACAACTCTCACCACCCATGCATCCAACAACAGAACATCAGACTACTTGAAAGAGAAACCAGTAGATATTCAGAGAGGAATAGATTAACTCACTATTCTGCCTGGAGACCTCAACACACCTTTAAAGGGACATGTGCAGAGACAACAGATTTCAGATCTGTAAAGACATGGTTAAACTCAGCCCCGTGAGTCTGTGAATGAAAATTCACATTTATAAACGCATCCAACAAAAACAAAATGAAACTTCTCCTCAAGTCCTAACATAGAACCATCAGTCTAGTACAAGTCCTGGGTGTGTGAAGGAAGAGGCATTTAAAAGGTGGAAGCCATTCTGTGCCTAGACTAAAGATCTATAGTAGAAAAAGAGCTGGAAAATCACAAATACTTGAAATTTGAAAAGCACATTTCTCAAGAACACATGAGTCAATGAAGAAATCTCAAGAGAAAGTTGGAAGTGTTTTAGAAGAAATGAAAATGCAATTTCTCTAAAACTTCAGGGTATAGCAAAAAACAGGCTTCCAGAGAATTGTGCAGGATTGAAGGTACATGTGAGGAGCAAAGGAAGGTCTGGAAGTGAAGAATCTATGCTTCTAACCTGGGACATCTGGGAAAGGATGTACAACTTGAAACAACTGTAAGGAGAAAGCAAAGAAAAATTCAAGCAGCAATCAATGAGGTTGAAGATGGTAAGTCAACAGAGAAAATCAGCAAAAACAAAAGCCAGGACTTTACAAAGGAAAAGAATTGATACACTGTCAGTAGGCTAAATGAAAAACCAGAAAAGAATCTATTTTCTATAAAATAAAACAATTAAAAAAAGAATACTATGAATTCTACGTGCATAAATTTGATAATCTACACAAGATATTGAATTTCTCACTCAAGTACCAAAATTCATACAAAAGAGTAGGCAACCTGAATAAAATTAATAATATGGGAAATAAAATAGTAATTTATCAATCTCCTCCCAAATAGAAAGACCTGGATGAACTCGCCAATGGAAACTACCAAACATTTGAGAAAATACTTATTCCAGTTCTCTATGATATAAAACAAAGTCAGGAGAAATACTTTCCAGTTCCTTCTATCAAGCCATCAGGACCATAATAATTGATATTACTAGAAACTAATTCTATTGATCAAGATGTGCCATAAACAATCTGAATTCAGCAATATAAAAGTGACCTGCTTACTAAATGTTACTTACCTTGGGTAGGAAAGGCTCGTTCCATTTTCACATACAATTCATTACTAATATAAATTAGTCTGCCATTAAGTTCGATTTTTTTATAAAAATGTATGACCATATCAACAGATGCAGAAAAGGCATTTGAGGAAAACCCATCATCTGTACATAGTTAAAACTCATAGCACAGTAGGGCTAGAAGGGAACTTTATTATGCTAAATGGTGAGATATCAAAATCTTTCTGACAGCTATTAAGAGGAAAGGATGCCCTTTCTCATCACTCCTTTTCAACGTTATTGAAGACTATTCAATAAGACAAGAAAAGTAAATAATCTTTCTCCTAGATTGCTGTCTGTGGCTGCAACAAAACAGTGCCCCAAAATCAACCTGAGGAGGAAAATGTTTGGGGCAAGAACCTTGAAGCAGAAACTGGGGCAGAAACTGTGGAGGTCTGCTGCTTACTGGCTTTCTTTCTGAGGTTACTCAGTTTGCTTTTTTATATAACCCAGGGTCACCTTAGGGGTGGCACCAACTATAGTGAGCCTCCCACATTAATCAAAAATTAAGAAAATACTCCCATAGACTTGCTTACATGTCAGTTTGATGGAGGCAGTTCCTCAAGTGTTTCCCAGATATCTGTAGCTTGTGTCAAATAGAGAAAAACTAAACTAAACAGAAACTAACCAGCACAGACTCTCTTGTTCTTGGTCTCACTCTCTTTGAGGTAGCCTTCACCCTGTCACTCAGGCTTGCCTTAGATGCATGCTCCCTGCCTATCCCAGATTCTCAAGAACTAGGATTACACACATGCTCCATGATATCTGGCTGGAAAGGATCCTTAAATTTAACAACAAGACATGGAAAACACAAATTTAAAATTTCAGAAAAGAAACACTAAGGACACCTCTTCAAAGAAGATATGAAAGTACCCCAAAAATATATGCCAAGATAGTCTGCATGGTATGCCCTTAGGGGACTGCAAACAAAAAGTACAAGGTAGCACCACACAGCACCAGATCCCAAACAGTAAGAACAATAGGAATTCTCATTAACTGATAGCCAGTAAAACCACTTTACAATATATAATGTGGCAAGTTGTTGCAAAGCTCAAGGCTATTTTATCCGGTGATATCACAATTACATATCTTAGCGCTTACTCACATGCCTTGAAAACTCAATGTCCATAAAAACAGCATATGGATATTTATAGTAATTTTGTTTATAATTACCAAGATTTGGAAGAACCAAGATGTTCTACCAGAGTTGAATGAATAAATGAACTATAGTACTATCCTGATTTTCCTTTTGTCAACTTGACATAAGCTAGAATTATCTAGGAAGAGGAACCTCAGTATAAAATAAATGCTTGTCTGATTGACAGTAGGCCATCTATACATCTATAGTTCTACAGTCTGTAGATCATTTTCTTGATTAATTATTGAGATGAGAGGGAGGGCCCAGATCACTGCAGACAGTGCCAGTTCTGGGCAAGTGGTGCTGAGTAGCATAAAAAGGCAAGTCATAAAGAGCAATCCAGTAGTTTTCATGGCCCCAGCATCAGTTCCTACTCTAACTCCCCTTCATAATGGACTACATCTATAAGCTGAAATAAACCCTTTTATCTTCCAAGCTGTATTTGGTCATGGTCTTCATCACAGCAGTAGAAAGCAAACATAACAGGTATATTTGACAATAGAATAAATATTTAGTGATAAAATAAGTCCCAAGCTGTGACAAGACATGGAAGAATCTTAAATGTAACTTGCTAAGTGAAAGTGGCCAATCTGAACAATCAAATATTTGAGTCCTTATATATTTAAAATTTTAAATATATAGTGTAGAGTAAAAAGATAAGTATAGCCAGGGCTTGGTATCAGGGTGAATATGAAAATATGAGTACAACATGAGAGGATTTCATGGCACTGAAACTATATGATACTATAATGGTGGATGCATTCAGATATGGTTTGGATATGTCTCCTTAAAAACTTACGCATTAAATTTAATAGCTAGGGCTGAGCCAGAGCCATTAAGAGATCTTTCTGCTCATGTAGAAGACCCAGTTTTATTCTGAGCATCCCAATCAGGTGCCTAACAGGAGTCTCTAAGTTCAGTTCCATAGTTTCTAATGCCCTCTCTGTCCTCCATAGACACCTCTACACACTGAGTGCACATCACCTCATGTAGACATACAGATATACATGTATAAATAATTTTTTTATTAAAATTTAATAGCCAGTGTGAAGGTATTCAGAGGTTAGGGCTGTATGAAGTGATTAGATCATAAGCAGTCCTTTGCTCCTGAGTAGAACTGAGCCCTTTACAAAATGAGCTTCACATGGTGTTCAGCTCATTTGCAAATACAGCAATAAGGAGCCATCTTGGAGTCAGACAGCAGTCCTTAATCATACAGCTTAGCCTGCAAAGACCTCTGATGCCAGAATTCCAGGACTCCAGAATTGTGAAAAATACCTTTCTGTTACTTATCAATTTCTAAATTGTCAGTATTTGTTTCAGAAATATTTAAAACTCAAACATGAGAACATCAAAGAAAACTAAACAAACTACATGCTAGTGAGAAGCAAAGCCAATGCAGAAAGCTACAGGTAAATCCACAACTTCTACTCATCCAAAGAAACCAGAAACAGAAAATGTGGAAAAAGCAAGCCATGGAAGAAAAGAGACAGGCCAATATAGGCATATATATATATAAAATCGAAGTAAGCCTGGCATAGTGGCTCACACCTTTAATCCCAGTACTCAGAAGGCAAAGAAATCTCTTTGAGTTTGGGGCTAGGCAGGTCTATATAGAGAGTTCAAGGACAGCCAGAGCTATATAGTGAGACCCTGTCTCAAACAAACAAACAAAAGAATAATCACAGTAAATACAAATTAAGCCACCTTGAAGTTCCCTGCACACCTTGCATGGCTTGAAAATAAAACATGCGGTGGAAGGTGCTGGAGAGACTGAGGGCAAACAGCAGCAGCTCTCTGATACTGACGTCAGTGCCAGGAAGTCAACACAATGGCGTCTGCTAACATAGGCTGACTGGTGACACAGTGGCCCAACAGAAAGGCACACACAGATCCACCCAAGACAATACAGAAGTTGGTCCTTTAACAATATACCAAAGAAAAGCAGATCAAAAGCCTGCTAATGGTAGAATTCATGAATTATGGCACATCCATACAATGAAATCCTCCACAGAAATGAAAACAAACTTCATGAAGAAATGTTGGTAAATCACTCAAGTCAATGTTGAAAAAAAAAAAAGTTGAAAATACAGCAGATTCTGGCTATGTATATTCTAAAAATCTTACAGTAGCACCACTTTGGGGGTTCTGTAGATGTCACCTAGAGGGGGTCACAGGAAGGCTTTGGGAGGCCTGCTCATATTTTATTCTTATTTTGATTGAGGGCTACACAAGAGAACTGACCCTGTTAAAATGAATTGAGCTGTGTAGTTTTGATTTGTGTGCCTTTCTGTATATATTTTAGATTTCTTTAGTCGTATTTTAAAACCAGAGCATTAGAACTGGGCACTTGGTGACCATATTTCCTGTGCTGAGAATGATCATTGTGGGTTGATCTACACCAAGCACTAATAGCAGCAGGAGGTCCTTTGTTCCAAGTTTTCCTCATTCATTCTTTAAGACAGAATCTGTCTCCATTGTATAGATTTCATAGATGTGCAAACTGATGCTCAGAGAGGTTAATGGGCCTACTTAGCTAGAAAATAGCAGAACCTGGTTTCAAAAGCACACCTGACTGATTTCAAGATACTGTGTGGTGTCGAGCTCCATGCCTCTACAGTCTTCTGGGCAAGATATGGAGGAACAGTCTTAAAAATTACAGTTCCATAATAATACAGCCACACACACACCAGTATGAAAGACAGATCTGTGCTTTCTCTTTGAATACCATACACTCTGTTCTAATGTCTTCTCAGCCTCAAGTTTACAATTGTTGGGAGGCCAGATCTAAGGAACTGCCTCTGTGCTTTTCTGTCCTATGTCTAACTTCTTAACACACACACATTCAGGGTGGAAAGTGCATAGGCTTTATCTAGGTTGATAGACTCTCTGAATGACCTTGGGAAAACCTCCCAATTACTCTAAACCTCTGCGGTGATATATTGTGTATCCTAATAAACTAGCCTGAGGATCAGAGGACAGAGCCAGCCACTAGATTAGACATAAAGGTCAGGCAATTGTGGTTCACATTTTTAATCCCAGTACTGGGAAAGCACACAGCCTTTAATCCCAGGAAGTGATGTTTGGGCAGAGAAAGGTAAATAAGGTATGAGGAAACAGTAACTCACTCTCTTTCGGCTGAGGACTTCATAGGTAAGAGCCAGTGGTTGGCTGCTTTGCTCCTCTGTCTTTCAGCTTTCACTTTTCTTCTTGGAAACAAACACAAGTGAGGCTCCACTTGTCAGAGTCAGCACTGTCATTTGGGATCTGTGTGGTTTCCACAAAATGTTTAGCTGTCAGAGGACAGAAGCATATGGACCAGGGAAACTGTATTCTATCAGCTTTGTTTCGCAGAAAGCCTTGTGAATTCAGTCACTTCAATCAGAAAATCATACAGCTGTAAAGTCCAGAGCAAAATGTAAAACCAGGTCACACATTGGTATGCAGTACATCTTCAGCCAAGGGGCATGGATGCATTTTCGAGTTCTCTTGCTTGGGATTCTGGCCAAGGAAACCAGCAAGTGCCCATGTGTTCCGGGCTCTGTGCTGACACTTGCATATGTAAAGAAGCCTGGCATCTCTGTTCTTCAGCTCCTTTCAAACTTCATGTGCTGACATCTTAACTCCCCAAGCTGTTAGGAGGCAGGACCTCAGAGGTGACCAAATCATAAATGGAATTACTACTCCTACAAAATAGATCTCCAGAGGGCTGCCATGCTGTAAGAAGGTATCATCCATGAGCTGGGAAATAAACACTCACCAGTAACCCCAGAACTATGTGAAATACATTTCTGATGTCAGAAGCCACCATCTTCACTAATATACTATTAAGCAAGTAGCAAGTCTGAAAACGTCTCTGAACCTTGTTTTTGTTTTTGTTTTGTTTTGTTTGTTTTGTTTTGATTTGATTTGATTTTTCTCACTGGTAACCAAATCTGATAGTAGTAAGATCCAATGAGATGAAATGAAACGTTCTGGCATAAAATAAGCATTCACTAAGGGCTACTGATATTTTGTGATTCCTAACTACAGAATAAAAACAAAGAGATTATTATCATTATTATTTGAGCAAAACAGTGAGATTCAAGGTAAGTCAGGCTATGCCCTGGATGTCACTATCTAGAAGTTACAGAAGTAGGAGTCTAGACTTTACTACCTTACCTTTTTTTTTTTTTTTAATTTTTTAAAACAGGATCCAAATATATGGGTTTCCTTGGGACATTTAATATATACCTTTCTTTGTAATTTGCTCATATTCATCTATCTCTGTGTCTCATCTTGACCTTTATTGCAGGGTCAGGCAGCAACGCTGTAGTGGGCAGCTGTTCCAGCTTTGACCTAGAAGTACTATGCCCTAGTGAGCCTTCTGGTAACTGCCACGCCTACCTATGATACACCCCTGGGGCAGGGCTGAGACGGGAGCCCATAAGACCTGAGATCTGGATGTGCAGCCTTCTTGGTTTCTGGTGATCCTGGATGCTGGAAGACAGACCGAGTCAGAGTTTTCCAAAGAACACTGCTGGACTCCACCTTACCTCTCCTGGATCCTGTAACCAACCTCTTTACTGGCTGTAATTTATCCCAAAATAAACCTTCTTTTTAACTACGCGGAGTTGCCTTGATAAACCCCCACATTACAGCACCTCCCTTGGCCAATTCCGACATGCTCTGACAGTGGGATCTGCCCTCCTTGATCAAGGTCCTAAGGGCCCTATCTGTGTTGAATTTCCCACAATCCTCTTATACTTGTGACAACCATTTTGTTCTTCACTTCAGATGAACACCAAAACAGAATTATACCTAATACAGGGGGAGTGAAAGGCAGGGGTCACCTAACACCCAACACTTAAGGACAGAAGCTTAGAGCTTTGACAGAAGTTTAAGAATTCGCCAAGCTATTTGGAACCCCATTGGGGGAGAAAGAAAAAAAAGCACACTCAGCATGTTCACAGACCACTTCCTTGATGATTCCTGGTACCTCTAAGTTCTTCATGGGGACTTCAGGGGAATTTCTGATACATATGAGAGAATCTCAATCTTGTTCCCCTGGGACTGGGACATGGTTTATCCACTGAAGGACAGGATGCTTTTTGAGGAGACAATGATAGGAGATGCTTGGAGGAACCGCTCATCTTCTGGGTAAGCTTGGAAGACTCCAATGCCTTTTCTGGCTGAGATAGCTTCAGAGGAACAAATACCTGACTCAATCCAACTCTGAGGACAGAAACAGGGATTTTAATAGAAACTAGTCACTATAGAGCACAAGCCGATACATGCTATATTAGTCAGATGTTTTATTGCTAAAACAAAATACCTAAGTTAAACAACATAATGGAGAATGGGTTCATTTGGGCCCATTGTTTCAGAGATTTCATTCTATCATAGCAATTAAAAAGAGGCATGGCAGAGCTGTTCACATCATGTCAGAAGAGAGGGAGGGAGGAAGAGAGAGGGAGAGAGTGCGGGGGGGGGGGGGGGGGGGGGGGGAGAGAAATATTGTAGGCTTTCTTCTTTCTCTTGCACTTTAAGAATAAAGCACAAAGAACCCCGGCCTCTGAGATGGTGCCACACACATCCAGAGTGTGTTTCTCTTTGTTACTTAACTCTGTTTGGAAATGTTCTCACAGATATGACCAGAGCTATATTTTATTGATCTCCTAGCTGCTTCTCAATCTCATCAGGTTAACAGGATTACCATCACAAATCTCCCCCTGCCATTCTGACAGCCAAATACATCTTTTTAACCATAACATTCTAGTTCTGCTCCCCAAATGCTAATGTCCATTTCATAACGCAATGTTTATCAAGTCATCTCCAAGAGTCACTGTCATCTTAACAGTTCCAACACTGTTCAAACTTTAATCCCAGTATACTCTGAGGTTATCAAGGACAAGGTAGTGTATATAGAAGCTAAGAATACCCATTAGTGCCCATGACACTATACACTCAAACAGAAAAGACCAACCTTGGTCCAGAGTATAAGTGTCCCTGCATCCAGCAGATGAAGCCCTACAGCATCATTAGTAGAGTAAGTGTGTACTCACTGACTCTGGGACCACATACTTTAAATTTCCCTACATATAACTCTTAGGTAACAAAGTCTACCTTGAATCGCTGATCTAAAGAGAAGAGAAGTTCCATATAGACGGTATAGTAGAGTTCCTGGAAACTGATATAGCATCAATAAAACCGTTACTGATATGAATATGGTTGTAGATCTTACATAGAAACAAGCTGTCTTAAAGAATGGTTGAGTGTTTTTGCATATTCCAGATATTCTGGTAAAGGGTCGGGGTTCTTAAATTCTTTATTGAATTTTAAAATTACATTTATTTATTTAGTTAGCTATTTGGTGTGCTTAGTGGGGAGGACAGAGGACACCTTGTGATATTTGGTTCTTTGCTTCCACTTTGTGGTCCTGGTGATTAAACTAAGGTCTTCAGAGTTGGCAGCAAACATTCACTCTCTGAGCCATCTCACTGGCCTGAAAAATCAGGATTTTAGAGTAAGAAAGTAAGGTTTTCATAACAAAAGGGTTGGCTGTGTGCCCTAAGATGCCCAGCAGGAAAGGAGCCACTTTCCCAGAGATAAGCCTTGTTCCTTAGCAGTTGATTGAACAGTGCTGCTTGGCTGATTGTTATATTGAGCAGTGCACTGGGCAGAAATGTCCTCAAGCAGCATCTTTCTTCCCCTGGACCCTGTTTCCCAGCTCTGCAGACTCAAGCCCCATGATACTTTGTTTTTTAAAGGCTTCATGGATGTGCTAGTTAGGGTGAACAAGTCTGCATAGATGTAGATGCTTACAATTGAGCATGCACACATGTCAGTGTGTCCAGGTATATTTTTTGAGTGTCAATAAGTTTCAATACATTGGTATTAGTGAACACTTTTTTTGTTTTTGAGCTTTGATACCTAGTTACTTCTGGAAACTGCACGTTGGAATCTGTGCCAGCCATTGAGTATTCTTTGAATAGCATTTAATTGCTCATCCTAAGTTGTCAAGGCGCCTGTTTGATGGCCTCTTTTTCAGAGACTGGCCACCGTCATTTCACATTTGCATAGCTTGAGCTTTTCTTGCTGCAAAGAAGATTCCTGCTGCACTGGAGCTCAGAATGCAGTTCAGACAATGGGGTTTGGAGGTTATCAGACAGCGCTGACAATTAAATTACCCTCCCATCTTTTGTAGGCAGTGCCTATAAGCTCACTCGTTCTATCTGAGCTATGTGCTGTTCTTTCCTACCTAATCTCTTCTAACTGCTGAGAGAGAAAAATAAAGCAATGATTAAGGTTATTGACAAGGAAAAGAACTATTATCTATAATCTCTTGGTCTGAGGATAAGAATCAAGTATAAATTAATTTGTTAAAAACAAGTAATGGTATGAAATGAGAAAGAATGCTTTAAGTATTAGAAAAAGAAATGTTGCCTCATTTACTATGATTACAGCCAGGAGAGGCTTAAATTAAACAGAGAAGTTAAAATTATTTAGCTTTTATCTGATCTTGTCTTGCCAAACCTAGGAGTACAATGCAAGGCTTTAAGACATAGGTGCCTATTCATGAGCGTGTATTTTTGAAAATGAAGGTTTACTGAAAAATGAAGGCAGAGATACAAGAAAACCAAGTTACCACAGCAGACATTGTCCATATCTCTTGTTATGTGAGATACTTAATTGTACTTAAGATGTAATTATGATATTTAATGTTGTTGAAACTTTTATTATGGTTTCTTACATATTATTAAACTAAGAAGTTATTAAATGAAGAAGCAGAGGCCACAGAAAGTAAAAACCCATTGTCAAGGCCATTAGACCTGGTGGCCCTCTCCAAATTGTGTGTGTCACTGCTCTCCCCTTAGAGCTCGAAGACAGGATTAAGATAGTATCTTTTTGCCTTGATATGATTTGTATTTTATAGAATTTAGGAGCGGGCCTTTTTGTTTTCTTAAGAAAGCAGTTTAGAGAATTCTTACAGCCATCCTTGGTCTGGTCCATCTGTCTGTCTAGATAAGGTAGGAAAGTTTCTCCTCTAGCCCCATCTCTTATCTGAAGACCTTGCCCCTACATGGGAGAAATTTACATTGCTGCCAAAGTGGAAGAGCAAGGCCCTGGCACAGCATTCTTCTTTGGGATTCCAGAAGTTGAGTTCTTTGTCATGAAAACCAGCATTCTCAGCTCATGCTGACTTACCCCAAGGCTCTTTTCTCCATGAAGTTCCAGAAACCAAAGGGAACACTGAGCTGTTGGAGAGGCTGAGAAGCACAAACATCAGGCAGGTTGTAGAGAAGGGATCCAGAACAAGGAGAGAACTAAGTGTGGGACATGTCCTTGAGAGAAAGGAAACACAGACCTTGTAAAGGGCATACACTGAGAAGTCAAACTCGGGGTCCTATGAGAGCTAAACATGCATATATAAGGGTGCTCTGTGATCAGAGTGAACACAGAGATGATGAAAGCAAAAGAGCCAGCTGGCATGAGAAAGGGGGCCCATAATGCACTGTGTGTTATGGCCACATTCTCCCCAACAGTTTTCCAAGAACTCAGACTTTTAAAAGAAGTTCATCAACTAACCAAAGTCTAGAATTGCTGCCCAGTCTGTCCTCCTACTGCCTGCTGGCTTCTATCAGTGGGCACCAAATATATACAGCATAAAGAGGGCATGGTCTATCCCATCTACCTGAGACCCACCTGGGTTAAAGAGTTCTCCCAACAATTGTGCACGCCAGCAGGCAGAACTCAATACCTGGCTGCAGCACACCCAGAAACAGAGTGCACTTCAATCCCAGAGAATAAGAGCATTAGGAGCAGACAGTTTTATTATTAAACAACTTTAATCCAAATGCTGAGTATTATTTGCAGTGTCTGAAGGCACAAAATATACCTAAAATGTATGGAAGAGTCTAAACAGAGTTATAAATCCACAGAGCAAAGCATGAAAAAGATACATTCTGAGCTGACACAGACATCTGAGTTGGGAAGAATCTTGGTCTTGTCTCCCCCTAGAGAACTTGCTTGAATATCAATCATTTCCCCTCATGCCAAGGGTAGGGAAATAAAAAAAATGACATAAATATGGTAATAATAACACTGTGAGGTGTTTAGAACATCCAGAAGCACTATACTTTTCTTGCAAAGATAATCTCCTCTCCCACCCTCTCTCTCCCCTCCTCCCTTCCTCTCTCTTTTTCTCTTTACACACACACACACACACACACACACACACAGAGAGAGAGAGAGAGAGAGAGAGAGAGAGAGAGAGAGAGAGAGAGAGATTACTCTGAAGCAAAGACATCCATATCTATGGTATACCAAAGAAATCAGGTCATCTTTGGGATACAGACAGGTCTAAGATAAGGCAGTGAGACCAGAATTTGACTTTTAAAATGATTATATATGTGAAAAATTAACCCTCTACTGAAAGTTGCCCAAAGTGCTGATGAAATGAAAGCAAAGCCTATACAACCTAGATAGCCAACCTAGGCTTTGCCATGCACACCTGTCTTCAAGGTCCACCTACTAACTGGAGAAATGCTGATAAATCACTCCAGTAACACTAGCATCATGGAATTCCCAGAAGCCAAAGATACATAACTATGAACATTGTTTTGTTTTGTTCTAGTGCTTTTAGCTAACTGTGTGATACAGTCACTCTTTTCTCTTCATTAACATTATTAGGGATTTGGGGAAATAAATTCATCCTGGGCGAGTTACTATCTTCATGAATATCTCTCTCAACTAACTCTACAAGAATATAGAAGTACAGAAGAAGCAACTGGCAGGATTTTTTTATTTCTCCATAACCACAGAACAAGATCTTGACACATCTATTGGTGGTGAGGGTAGGAGCTGCATGGGGTTACGTTCTACATCATAGCAGTGTAGGAGATCAGAGACACCTTGGTCTTCAAAACAAGAGGAAGCAACTTAAGTAATACAGCTCAGATTCCTCCTGATGGATCATTGCTGGTTCTACAGTTTAGTTACCCCACAAAGAGCAGTGTAGAGAGGTAAGATCCTTAGGTTAGCCTTGTTTTATCAAACAGGACTTCCCAGCAAATTCACCATCTCAGAGGATATAAGATACTTCCAGCCTGAAGGATCCCTGCTGTGAGCTGGTTTATTGTTTGAGGATTCCTGGAGTTGAAAACACAGTAAGACTGGAGAAAGGGCTAGTGCTAAGATCTGGTCCTGTGTAGCCAACTTCATAAAGAGCTAAAGACATGTATTTAAGGACTATGGTTAGTTTCCTTAGGGCACAGGAGTCTTTTGCTAGGCTCTCCAAAGAGTCAAGCTTTTTCCCTATGTGGTCCCTCTTGTTTATCCCCAATTTCTCCATTACTTGGAGAAACTTCTTCCAACTCCTTTCAGTGGAAGCCTTTCACCTGGGTCCATGATGCTTCTACTCCATGTGTCTGTAACTACACTTTTTCTTTTGCTCAGAGCTATGGACCCTAATCCAAGTGAACAGTCTTTACATGGTTTCTCACCCCTCATCCTACAATCTATATGACAAATTCAACCTATAACCAAAGATGTCCCACTCAGGCCAGTCCCACCTCTACCTAGATGCGGTCTGCCCTTCTTCCCTATAATCTGTCACTGATTGATTCTTCTAAGTAGAAAAAGAGTTTAAAAAAAAATAACCAATATCCCAATAAACACATAGGTATCAAAGCCTCAGAGACTGTGACCTCAATATGGGCATCTTTTCTGAGGCCTTGGGGACAGTTGCATGCTACACACTGTGACACACAGTGACCTCAGCATCTTGAGCCTGATTGTCCATGGCCATGATAGGGCAAGTTACTCTACAGCTCAGGGACCAGATGGGTCCACCCAACATGGGTTCTAGACTCAGACACACATTGACTCTACCCAAGGACACCGAAGGAAGAATGAGGGACTTGTGAGAAAAGGACAAGAGGGAGAGCT